>NC_134456.1:81422514-81732514 GCF_047948215.1 Lycorma delicatula | reverse complement strand
CGTTTACAGCTACAAAAGCATAAAACTCAAAACTGATTTGTGAATAATTTAGGATATTACCAAAATTAATTATAACCATTAAAGGGTTAGTAATTGAAGGGTAATATTTTAATTATTAATGAATGTTCTATTACTATGAAGTTCTTGATCTGTTAATGTAGAAATAAAAATTGTTTACCTTAATGATCTCTAATATCTGATATGCAATATAAAAGTAATTCTTTTTTTGTACTTATTGGCTTTCTGTAATGTAATCTAATCATTACATAGAAATTAATTCCTTTAATTTCTGATTTTTTTTTAATTTTATTTTATTTTAAGTGGTATTTCAGATATTTTATGAGATGGAAAAATATTATTAACATGATGCTGAAATTCAATGTCATAATATCTAATCCTGTGTCCTGCATTAAAAAAACTGAAAATTACTTTTTTCTATTTTTGTAATATCCAAAAAACTCTGATCTTCTCAGCAATGTAATTAATGATAAGGTAGAAATATTTTGACCTTAAGTAACTAGTTATGCTAAAGTGGTTAATTTTTCCTAAATACTTTTGATAGAATCTGCCAAGTGTACTGTTTGTGTACTGTTGTATACTATTTATGTATTACAATTGTCTAATTGAGTAATGCTTATGCTGGAATTATGTACTTGGATATATGTTTATGTAATAGGTAAGGAAGGCTAAATAATTAGAAGGTGAATTATTTTTCAAAATACGAGGATCATTTTTTTTTCAAGGTCCGATCGGTCGCGAAATAAAAACTCGCGCAAATATCGATGAACCTTTGCGCATTGTGTTGCACAGCGTCTCTAGTATGGCCTTCAATCACGCTGCATCACTTCGTTTAGTTCTGAACATGCAGCTAGCATATAAACATGTCTACAACAATAGGATCTCCCGCCAAGTGTGAAGTGCGTGCGGTAATTTGATTTCTTCAGGCTGAGGTGTAATGCAGCTGAAATTCATCGACGAATGAGTAATGTGTACAGTGAAACTTCAATGAGTGACAGCAAAGTACGACAATGGTGCAGGAACTTTATGGCAGGACGTACAGATGTTCATGATGCAGGCGGTCACGGAAGGAAGCGAGTGTCAAGCGATGATCTCGTTGAGCGAGTGGATGAGGCGATTCGAGAAAATCGTCGGTTCACAATTTCTGTATTGAGCGATTTGTTTCCTGAAATTTCAAGGTCAGCTCTGCACACCATTGTGAGTGAGAGCCTTCAGTACCACAAACTGTGTGCGAGATCGGTTCCCAAGATGCTGTTCGATCATCACAAAACAATGAGAATGGACGCCTCCCTAACGTTTCTCCAGCGCTACCACAATGAAGGAGAAGATTTTTTGAACAAAATTGTCACCGGTAGTAAGAATTGGGTCAATTTTCAAACTGAAGAAACAAAAGAACAATCCAAACAGTAGATGCATTCTCATTCTCCCAGTAAATCAAAGAAGTTCAAGTGAACCTTCTCCAACAGAAAGTGTATGGCTACTGTGTTCTGGAACCGGAATGGAGTTCTCTTGGTGGAATTCATGGAACGTGGCACGACCATCACTGCAGCCTCATACTGTGTGACTCTTCAACGTCTATGAAGGTCAATTCAGAATAAGTGGAGAGGAATGTTGTCATCAGGCATTGTCTTTCTCCATGACAATGCTCAACCGCACACTGCACTGTAACAAAGAAGGTCCTGCAGCGTTTTCGTTGGGAAGTGTTTAGTCACCCACCATACAGCCCGGACTTGGCTCCATCCGATTTTCAACTCTTTGCTCACATGAAAAGCTGGCTAGGAGGACAACATACAACATTTTGGCACAGACATCGAGCTGCAGACCAGCATATAAACATGTCTGAAAACACAGATGGCTCCGTTCTATGACGAGGGTATTGGAAAGTTGGTACCATGCTATGACAAATGTAAATTGGAGTAGCGACTATGTAGAGAAATAGTATTAACTATGTACGTACTTGTTACAAATAAAATTTTTTTTATTTTCACTGTGGTTTTAATTTCGTGATCGATTGGACCTTGAAAAAAAATAACCCTCGTAAATGAGATTGTAACTTTTGTTGATAGCAACAGTTTCAGGATTTCAGACCTCATTGTACATTTAAATAGTATTACCACTATTTTACAAATAAACATTTATCCATCTTGCATTTAAAATACTGATACTTTTATTAAAATACTTCTTGAGGCTTGTATCTTATGAATTATTTCTACAGAGATATTTAATTGAAAGTAAAATAAATTTAATTTAAGTAAAAATAATTAAAAGTAAAGTAAATTACGTAAAAATAATTTCTACGTAATACTGAAAATAAATTTTTTGTTTATGGGTGAAAAACACTTTGGTGTTATCATTCCTCAGAATAAAATTTAATAAAGATAAATTTAAAAAAACTAAAATTACCTTAAAAACTAAAAAATTAAACAAACTTACAACTAATACCACAGTTAAAATTCCTTTTTAAAAAATACTTAAAAGTAATATCACAGCAAACAACTAAAAATAAATTTGTTTTTTTTTTGGGGCGAAAAACTGTTTTATGTTGTAATTGACTGGAAAACAAAATATGAAACAAATACAAAATCTAATAGAATAACAAAAATTAAAACAAAATTAAAACTTAGTAGAAATTTAAAAACAAAATCAAAACAGGCAAAATAAAAAAACTAAAATGTTAGAGACAAAAACATACAACTACTGTAAAAAAAATCTAAAAACACTATAAAAACGCAGGTAAAATATTATCATTCCAGAGAAACAAAAACACCTGGGCAATTTAAATTTACGATGCAAGGTCGCATAATGCATGCATTCTATAAGAATGTGGCGCACAGTCAAGCGGCAGTTACTGCATATCAGACACAAATGAGCAGCTCTCAAGTGTCATCTGCAATTGGCAGAAGACCACTTCCTCATGACAAATTTTCCTGTATGGGGGAGTCCCATGGCAACACAGAACCTTTAATGTGGCGGAGTTTATCTATTGTAGACATCCAGTCATCTTGCCACTTTGTGTGAAGAGTTTCACATATTTAATAAAGTCGGATGTAGTAACATGGATAGTAAAGCATGGTTGACTACATGCGTCTTTAGCAGTGGAATCTGCCGTTCATCACAGGAAATCCTACATGGCCAGGGATCCAGCAGAAACTCATTTGTGTGTTGATATGGTTTAAATCGGCGATTATACTGTAGATTTTGGTGGTGATAAAATGACTGGAATAAAAATCCTCTAAGCCTTGGAGAGCACTACACGAGTTGCTACAAATAAGGCTATGATGGTACTTAGGGTTAATGATATACAAAGTCTTATTTATGGTTCAGCAGTAAAGACACTCATAATACCAGGTAGACCAAACATACAACTTCAGTCATTAACAATAAATGCGCATCCAACGGTATCATGTTTCAGTCCATCTGTGTATACTACTGTGTCTGGGTTTGTCTTGGAGAAAATATGGTAAAATATTAGTTGAAAGAAAATACATGGTGTTTATTCCCTATTGCATATCGTGAGGTCAAACAAAATTTATAAGGTTGATTCTCCACGGAGGATATAAACACAGATCAATTGGAAAAACAGAAGTGTGTCAACATTCAGAAGGTGCAGTAAACATAGAGTGTGAATACCTGCAGGTGCAGTATAACCTGGATGGTCCTCATACCTCTGAAAATAAAAATTTCCAAGGACTGTGTCAAAAGCTGGGTGATTTAGCTGTCCCTTAAGACGAGTAAAATAAAATTTCAAAACCTGGTTCCATCTATCCCAAAGTGATGGCTCACCGCAGTCAACAAGGATGCTTATGACAGGGCTTGAACTAAAGGCACCTGTAGCAAGCTGAAGGAAAGCATGATGTACAGCATCCAGCATTTTAAGCATGATATTACGTTCTGAAGAGTAGGCGACACAACCATAATTTAAACGGGAACAAACTAAGGAATAGTAAAAACACAACATACATGACCGATTGGCACCTCAATTGGTACTGCTAAGGATTCGCAGCATATCTAAAAGTTTGGAACATCTCAATTTTAATTCTTTGATATGTTTGACCCATGTAAAATAAACCTAAAATCCTGGTGAGATAGTAATTAACTCTCCACTGAGAAAGTCTTGTGGAATATAGGGGTCCAGCAGTCGAGAAAAGATTATTCCGAAGAACAAAACGAATATTTCTATATTTTAGACTTGATACTGTAGAATTTTATATACATTCTTCTGCAGTAATATCATCAAACAAAGCTGACCGAGGCCTTTTCACTAGACTTTGGTCGTTTTTCAGATAGACCACCAACCATCATAGGATTTATTTGTGGACTTGAAATTTTGGTCCCACGAGTACCAGAGATATAACAGACTACTCCAGCAGAACACATGTGTACTGGAGCTATAACTAAATACAACTGGGTTCACCCAGGTGCCCAGAGGATATCTCATTTGAGACTCACAACGTAGAGCTATTCACCCATCGGCACGATAGTTTCCAGTTTGGGTTATGGTTGTTTCGTAAGGTGTTGCAACATCACAGAGTGAACGTGTAAGAAATAGTGTAGAATACTGCTGTGTAGTTGTGTAAGAGTATATGTTATAATTTGTACATGTATAGTATAAAGTGTTCTGCAGCTCAGTGTGTAGTGGGAAGAAAAGCTGCACAGGCTAGGCCTGTGGGGATGCCAATCCCCAAAGTCTTAAAGAATAAGACTTCCCATCAGGGTGTTTGGTGAGATACTGACACACAATTATGAAAGACATAAAGTACTAAATTCATTAAAAAATTGTTACGGTAGTTCTATTGTAAACAACAAAGGTATTTACAGTGAATGGAATTGTATGCATTTTAAACTGGTCTAATCTTACCTTGTTATTAATGCAATATTAGGTATTAATATTAGTGGCTATTATAATGTCTCAAGTCTATGGGACTATAATCTAGTTTTTATTTAACTACTTTTAAATAAATGCTGTTCTTACTTTAAATTTTATTTTGTATGTAACTTATTGATGATTATTATTATTATTGACGTTATTCTCTATGTTCTTAAATTAATATATACAGTATTTGTTAGTCACTCAATATCCTGACTGAGCGGCAAACACGCGATGACAATACACTGCATATCTACCCAAACATAAAAAATCACAATACACAATTTGGGCAAGACCAGATCTAAAATGCAGGTGTTAGTTTCTAAAAAAAAAGCAATCACAGGAAGACTGATGTGAAATATTCAAACATACCTGTTTTATAAGAAATCCACTTTTGATTGTTGATGAGATTGGTAAAGCAGTGCCCCAAATAACTAAAGTCTCAGAGGGTATATAATAGTTGCACATTTTCATAAGTTTTACAATATTTTCCTTGTATGAAGTCACACCATGTGGTCCCCATCTAGATAAAGAAATAACACTTATATTAATTCAAATTTTCAAATATTAGTCATCAAAATTTAGAAAGCATTATCACATTCTACTTGGGATGTCTAAAGTATTGCCAGTAATGTTAATATTACAAAGCAGGGGATAGTTGTCAGCGGCAACAGGATATTGTAGGAACCAAAGAAGCTGTTCATCGCCCAGCAATACATCCTCACTCTGTGCATCAACTAAGCTTTCCTAAACTTTGTGAGTATTAATTTTATATTTTCACAAATGCCTAAATTTCAGAAATACAAATTATAAAAATAGACAGCAGGAAATAAGAACGAAATTCAATAATAATAAAACCTATTAGATTATTACATATAAAACTTACAAATTCACATTCATATCAAGCACAAGCAAAGAGATGAACTGTACACAATAATAAACTTTGCCTAAAATGTACTTCCATTTTGCCTAAAATGGAAGTCACTTTAGAATGCTTTAACACTGAGGTTCTAGGAGGGATATTTCTAAAGTAAAGACCGCTGGGAAATTTCTCTCTTTTAGGTTGGCAAACCTGTGTCATTCATGGCCATGCAAGTAATTACACACTGCATTGTTGTCTGTAAGTTGTTGCATTGTAGTATCTTTGATTACGTGCGAGTTATTACATGATAAAATGAATAGGAAATTTGATGTTGTCGCCGACTGTGAAATACATGGAATCAGATGTTTTTTAAACCATCAAAACATTAAGCCGGCTAAAGCCCATAAGCAGTTTGTTACAGTGTACGATGATAATGTAATGAATGAAAGAAATGTCTGAAAATGGTGTGAAAGGTTTAGAAATAACAGCATTAATATGCACAATGAATCTTTAGGGTAGGCCCTTGATAATCACTGAGAACTTGTTGAAATGCGTCAATGATGAAATCAGAAAATATAGTCACTCAATGATTTCCGACCTGGCCCTTCTTTTTCCTGATGTTTCAAGAGCTGCTATTGGTTGCATTGTTTGTGACCATTTAGGCTTCAGAAAGGTTTGTGCACGTTGGGTGCCGCACATCTTAACAGAACGTCACAAAAAAATCCAAATGGGATCTGCTTTGGAATTTTTGATGTGCTATATAGAAAAATGCGATGAGTTCCTTAATTCAATTATTACTAGCAATGAAACATGGATTTTGTATTACATGCTAGAGAGAAAATGGCAGTCAAGTGAATGGCATCATCCTCAAGCTTGCCAAAGGTCAAGCCACAGCCATTTGGATGCAAACTGATGGCCACAGTCTTTTGGGATCGGTTTGGCATACTGCTGATTGATTTCATTCCATGTGGAATGACTATAAATGCAGGAGCCTACTGTAAAACTCTAAGTTACTGCATGCCATTCAAAATTGGCGACGTGAGAGGCTGACTGGTGGCATCATCTTGTTGCACGATAATTCATGTCCAGATATTGTGGATCCAACACAGGATTTACTGAGAAATTTATGATCACCCACCATAGTTCGGACTTATCTCCTTCAGATTAGAATTTGTTTGGGAAATTGAAATAATTTTTGAGTGGTAAGCAATTTGTGGGAAACAATGAACTTAAAATTGCTGTTCATCAGTGGCTTAAATGGCTGGTGGCAGAATACGATGAGGGTATATTGAAGCTGGTGTATCGCTACGATAAATGTCTTAATTCAAGTGGCGATATATAGAGAAGTAGTATAAGGTATGTAGTTTAAGAGAAATAAAAAATATTTATAAGGTTTTCAGAACAATTTTTTTACAATTAAACAGTCTTTACTTTAAAGAGAAACTCTTGTACATTTATGAAATATGTAGCATACCGTGATATATCCCACAGGCAAGAATTTATATAAATAACATCTGGTGCTTTTCTTTGTAAGAAGCTTTTTAATAATTCTTCTACATGTTCATTGTAGCATCTTGTTAAAAAATGGAACTCCACCTTTATGCCAAAATTCTGCAACAGTATTATAAAAAATATACATATATCGTCTTAATGTTAATAAATCTGCTACGATTGCAATCATAGATACCATAACGAAACTTAGTAGAATCAGTGACACTTTCTGCTGTGGCAATATAACAGACATGGACTGACTGCAGATGAACTTCAATGGATGTAACTTTTATTTGTAAAAAATTATGATTAATCAAAACATTTTTTAATATACTATCTGTGACTTAAATTCAATTCTAGAGGATATTGTTGTGTTTTTTTGAGTTTATATTGCTTTCTGATATTATTAATACAATTTATATACTATTTAAAAAAATGTCTACCGATGTCAAAGAATTAAACTGTAAAAGATAGACGCATATGGTTTGCTTCGCTCAGTATCGTTACTGGGGGAATTAGATAACTTATAATGTACAATTATCCATGTTATGAGCAGTCAATATTCTGACTGTTACTTTTCTTACCAAAATTTTTTTGTACAATAATTAACTATTAAACAACATTGAGCATTGTTATGATAGATTGTATACACTGCTGACAAAATAACAGCTGAAAAAAATTAACTATTTTATAACTGACTTACTGTTAAATCTATTAGAGGCTATAATTCTTCAAATGAATATTTACAAAAAAAATAACACAAAAAATGCATTCACAATTGCATTTTATTATTATGTATTCAAATTAATGTTCTTGAGAGTCCTTGAGAGGGTAAATAGGTTCAAAGATGGACCTCAGATGGTTCAAATATGTGAATATTCTACTGCTTCTCAAGGTATTCTTAGCTTCCTAAGAAGCACAAATTTGACGGAATAGATAATTACTCCAGCAAGCTGTACTGAAACATTAAGACTTTACTACATATCAACCAGGTAAGTAAAGTCTGCCCCAAAACATACAGTATGTGTTCTCTAGACAATATCATTATTTATCAATGACAGGGCAGAATACCTACTATTATTAATGATAAAATTACAGAACACTGCAACATTTCCTGACATTGTGTATAGTTAAATAAATCATCAAAAAATGTATTACTTCATTTTATTAACCCTTCCATCAAAATTATTATAAAAGTATGGCTTTCATTTATTCAGTACTAACCTATATTTATTTGTACCTTCACATTTAAAAATTTCAACTAATAAATGACAAGTACTAACATTTATATTTTCTGATGTGGTCATGAAACCATTTTAATATGCTTTGTCAACTACAGTATTTTTGACAGTTATTCATAAATAAACTATGCATGTTGCATAATGACAGTTTATTTTTAATCAACTATCATTTAACTAGTTTATTATTATTCTCCAATATTTTCTATTTTCTATTTATTGCAGTCATGTCACTATATTCCTCTACAGTTTCCATCCTCTGTACATTCCCTTAAATCATTTACTTATTTATTTCCAATTCATTACTTTATTTATTTTAAGTAAATAAAGGCTGATACCAAATGACAGGTTTCTTTTTTTTTCAAAATGAGAAATATATTACGGAGGAAGTGAAAATTTTACAGCCTGAGTGGAATTTGAACTCAGAAATCCTTATATATGAAGGTAGAAAAGTTATCATTCTAACGATGTGGTCAGCAAGTTATTTACTAAGCAGAGTTGGCACTGAGCAGCAGTAGAGAAAAGATGTCTTCAATTAGTGCTTTTATTAGTTTATACTTACTCCAGTTGTTATGGTGAATGAGGTAAACCTTTTATCTTTAAATAGAGAGGTGGTGAGAGGGGGAGGGCGAGAGGGAGAGGGAGAGGGAGAAAACTGTATTAGAAGTAAATTTTTAATTTAATTCAAAACTGATTGAGATCCATGCATTAATAGGTGGAGAAGAATTTCTAATCTAATCATCTTACATTACGGTCAAATTAAAAAAAAAAAAAAACAGTAACAAATTATAATTATGAAATTATTATTTACTGTAAACTATAATAATATTACAAAAGATATTTCTGAAAGGCTTCCCTAATTCAAAAGTTTTCATTCCAAAATCTAGAGCCCAGTTTACATCAACATATTTAGAAAAGCAAGGATATAATGAGCAACCTAGAGGCATAAAATACATTTGGTTTTGAAATAATAAATCTATTTGTGAAAATGACCATGAGCTCCAGTCTATTAATTAAAATCTTTAAAGGGAAATTAATAGAATTCAATTAGCTATTCTAATTATTTAAGGTTAGATCTTTCTAGTTATATTTCCTCAATGAAGGCAACAAACTTTATTTGAACATTAATCATTCAATTGAAGAGATAGTGTAGATTTGAAAATGAAGTTTATAAATTAAATCAAAAGTACAAATTAGTTGAAAAAAGCTAATTACTTACTGGTTTGATGAGGACAGCTGTTATACAAAATGAAATGCAACAATATATATGTGCAAAAAATAATTATAGGAATTGAAGTTGAAAAAAAAAAAATGGGATTATTTGAGTGCTACAAACTTTTAGTGTTAAAAACTCTGATGAATTTTTATGGGCACTAAGAATATTATAAACATATAAGAACAAAATAAATTTTTAAGTTGCTACAATTCTTACAAAGCTCTACCCTAAAGATTCACCAGTGCCGTATTTAGTGTAACCTGGAACTAAAAAAGAACATTTCTAGGAAGCAACTTATGGAAGATTGTAGTCACTTGTAAAAGAAATAAATTTCAAGGAAGAGATAATTTAACATAGAAAATTATTGGGAACAGTATTTAATATATCTTTTTTAATTTGATATCGCAAATTAAATGATTCCGATTGACTGATAAATCTGAAAATGTTTTACAAATAAGGTGACGCCTCCCACCTGAATTACCAGTGTAATTTTTGTTTTATTAAATTCACTTCTACAAATACTTAAATCCATTTTATTAAATAGATTTTATAGATCAGCTGAAAAGAATTAAAATTTTTAAATGAAATGAAGCACACAGCAATACATAATAGGAATATAACAAAGGAATGGCAGTTCTGGAGTTAAGATATTTTGTTTTATTTTATTATGAAAGCTCTCATTCTCCTATGAAAAAGATGCTGGAAGCTGTAATGAAATTAACTTCAGTGCATGGTAGCAAAATTTCTGGAGAAGCAACGGATTTTGATCTGAGAGGGGAACTTTGGATAACCTTTTTGAACTTTCATAATGTTACACGGCTTTCTTGTTTGATATGGAGAATAATAGAGATAGGTTTGTTGAACCTGTTTGTGCCATCTCTTTTAATGAGGAATCCTAAAAACTTACTGGAAATGGCATTAATAAATATATTATTAATAATGTGTTTCATGTAGAATATGATAATCTTCATAGATATATTGCAAATTTGAGTTTGCTTCACCAGTACAACTGTATTGTTAAATTTGATAAAATCTAGATATGCTAATTTTATTTCAAGAGCCTTTATTATGTACATAACAGAAAAATTATTTTAACTTATTTGAATGTTATGCTTGATTAAATATAAGAATGGATTTCAAAAGTAATGGCCAGTATGTCACTGAAAAAACAAAATTAAAATTATAAAAAACTGATTACTTGTATATTTATAAATATCTATTTTATTTTTCTATGCATTTTTGGTGTCTAGGAATAAGTTTTTTAATAACTTGTTCATAAAGATTTGCTGTCTGAGATTTTAGGTAATGTAACAAAGTTTTTAATTTGTCAATGTCCTCAAACCTATTGAGAACTAAGCCACTTTTATTAGGTGAAAGAAGAGATAGTAATTACAGGTATAAGAGGTGATCAATAAGTTCCCATTAATACTGACGAATCATCTTGAATATCTTGGGCATAAGTTATCATAATAATAGCAATGTTAGACAACAGCATCCCGTATCACTGGTTCTGAATTACAGAACAGCTCCTGAAAAAAATGTACATTTTTGCTCTGGACATGTACATGCCCAGTTTTTGCTCCTGAAAAAAAGTCGCTACGATCTTCTGAGCTGATTGGATTTGCATGAATTTTTCGTCTTAAAAATAAAAATTTTTATGACAAAAAATTTTTGGTGAACATGAATCATGCCACTACATGGATTATTCTTTGAACCTCGTATGAAATCCACTTTCTTCACCAGTTATAATGGAAAAAAAATTCATCCTGCCTTTCTTTGTCTCTCTCATAGTGGTCTAAAAATACATAAACCAATGCAAAGACAATATTTTTGGGACTCCCGTCTTGCACACAGTTTAAAATAGCCTAAGTTTGCAGAAAAAATGATGCACACTATATTCCATTAAATTTGTGGAAATTCCACTGTGAAAACACTAATGTAAATGTTGGTTTTCTGAACTTTTGCTTTCTGTAACTTTTGCTCAAAAGGCCATATTATTGAACACTAAGTCTTCCACTTTTCTTTATCATAAACATTTGTATATGTCTTCATTAAACTTATACCTAACTTTACCTTTCTTTCACTCATTACTGAAGGCCTATAAATTTCAGACAACTCATGACAAATTTCAAAGCATTCTGCTTTTCGGTGTTGAAGAATCAGTTCCACGTCTGGATTTCACAATCTGTAAAATTTTTATTATGGCAGCCATCATTAATTGCTACTAATAGCAAACAACAATACACTTTCAGACAAGGTGGTTGATAGCTTGCTAATAAATGGCTGAAGCAATATGATTCATTGTTGCCAACTGTAGTCTATTACCAACTGATCCTTACTTTTGAAACATGCTTTATTTTACATTATTCAAATGTATAATTTTATCTTCCAGGCATTAAGATCATTTGTTCTGGGAGATCGATAAAGTTTTTACATAAGCATTGTAAAAATTATACATACTAATTTTATTTTCTAATTTGTATTTTTAAAAGTATATAAATACACTAATCAAAGATACTGTGATAAACAATTGCCTAAAGATTTACATCATAAGAATTTTGTATTATGTTAATGACTTATTGTTTTGAGTGAAGTTGAATTAATTTGTAATTTTTTGATTTAGTTTTTTACACCACAAGACCAGCTAAGCCTAAAGATTCTTCTTAAAAGCATAAATAACTTATTCTAAAAGAGCCTAATTAAAAAATAATACTAGAATAATAACAGGAAAGGGGGTTAAAAAAAGAGTGTTAATGTAAAAAAAAAATCATTAGAAAATGTTTTTTCTTAGAGAAAATTTAATTACAAATATTGTAAACAAAAAATGTGAAATATTCTAAAAAAAAGGCTATATCAATAATTAATTATGAAAATGTTATAAAATTTCATGATTAGGGAAACAGGAAATAATAAACTATTGTTTGAAAAAATTCACTGCCAGACTGTTCTGATATTAAATTGCTTTTAATACTTCATTATCCAAGGTCTTAAAAGTAAAACAATCAGGAACAAAGTGAGCAGATAACATGTCTGCTTATTAAGACACTATGGCAGTTTGTTATATGTGACTAACATGTAAAACATGTCATTTCCAAAACCAGCATACCTCTTTAAAAATAAGTCCTATAAGTTTACTGTATTAATTGTGAGATGCAACATTAACTTTTTCACAGACATGAGTATTCTGGAACACATCAGGATGCAATAAAATGTACATGATATTTGCCTCTACAAGCGACAACTTCAGCTGTATAATAAACTCTCATGAGAAAGCTCACTATCAGAGAAACCAATTCTTTCAACCGGTCTTAAAAGGTATCTACTACACCACAGCCATAAGAAAGTGTACAGATAGTGTAATGCAAAAAAATAATGTACTTGTCAAGAATTACCTATTCTGCTGTTGAAAGATTTTAAACATTATGAGATGTTCATTTAATATTACATCAAAATAGATATTGTAAAGAACTGAAATAAAGAATAAAAGAATCTACAGTAAATAAAGCATACAGAATGATGGACAGGATAGTTTGGTTGGTTTATTATAACATTTGTAACATAATATAAAATGAACACAATGTTTTCAACACAAAATTAACAGTATTTTGTCAATTACCTCAAACTCACGAACTTCTTTATACTCTCTTCCTTTAATTAAATCACTCCTTTTAACAAGTTTATCACCAAGAAAACTAAATTCCAACTGAAAGACCAAAAATATAAAATCTTGTAATTAAAAATATCAGAAAAGGAATGTTTACATACAATAAAAATATTTATATAAATACATTTATAAAATTATTATGAAAACTTACAATCAGTATGAAATTAATAAACCAGACCTATTATGATTAATTGAGAATAGAAAAGAATGGGAAGCCAATGCTGTATAAGGTCCTGCTTAGTAGCAGAACACTTGACGATATACATATTATGATAACATGTTTTATAAAAATGTACATTATCAACCAAATATGTTCAGAAAAAAATATCTTATAAACATTTTGAATTATTTTTTAACATCAAGCAAGATTTTAACAAAGCTAAATTCTTTAACTAATTAACGTTTCAATGTACATGAAACATATTAATAGTACGAGGTTTGTCCCAAAAGTAAGTGTACTGATTTTCCTGTGGACAAACAGGTAATACAAACATTCTTTATGTATAACATCACGTAAGTAGGTAGGTAACTTGGCTGCACGTGCATACTTGTTTCAACTAGATTGGTTGTGTCAGTCACGTGCTACTGCCATTCATATATGATTGTGTTTTATAACCTCATTATGTTTGCGATGGAGGAAAATATTGAATGTTGCACTAATTAAATTTTGTGTGAAACTCAACAAGTCTGTCACAGAAACATTCGATTCTTTAACCTAAGCTTATGGAAATGCCAATCTATTGAGAACTATGGTTTCTAAATGGCACAAAGCTTTCAGAGGGCCGAGAATGTGTTGAAGACTACCTTCATTTCTGGAAGACCAACCTCGTCAAAAAATGATGAAAATGTGGAAGTGGTGCGAGCTGTGATGGCAAAAGACTGCTGATTGAGTGTCAGGATGAATGCAGAAAAAACAGGATTGGATAAAAATACAGTTGATAGAATTTTAACAGATTGTAGCACATGCGAAAAATTAACTCATAGCACAAACTCATACCCAAAAACTTGTCAGTGGAGCAAAAAGTGATCTAGGTGGAAATTTGTCAAGATTTACTGGAAAGTCTCGAAATTGAACCAAATTTTTAAATGGTGAAGTTTGGAATGGTACACAAAAAGTTCTCCTCATCTGAAGAAAGCAAGCATGAACAGATTCAAGGTGAAAACATTGATTGTTTTTTTCGACAGCTGTGGCAATGTGCACAAAGAATTTGTACCTCCAGGACAGACAGTTAATAGCGCCTTTTACAAAGATGTCTTGGAAAGACTTCAAAAAAAGGTCCAGTGAGTCCGAACAGACATTGCATACGATTGGATGCTGGTTTGAAATATAATAAAACATCTCTTAATTAATTTCATTAGACTTTAGTTTTTATACATTCAGGTGATTCAGGAAAACTGGAAATTTTGAAATTTGTGTTAGTAGCCCAGCGTGAGTGTCTTCACTGAATAACTTACAGATGCCAGCTCACGTAGTCTTGCCATATAGTTCATCATGGATACTAAGAGTGGTGGGCAATGTGCTTTTGCCATAACTTTTTATAAAAATAATGACTATGTGTAGAGAATTTCACTTCAACAATCGTGTAGTCAGCTCATACAATTAAAACATGAATATATAATTTTGAGGAAGTAACTACAACAATGAAAAAAAAATCCTAGGCGGTTTGCTACCATTCATACCCTGTAACAATGTCGAGACCATTCAAACTGCAGTCATAAAAAGCCCACACCGTTCAATTTGTTGTTGTTGGGTAAAGTTAACAAAAAACACACAGCTCGTATTTGCGGTGATCTTGTCTTGTTGAAATAGAGGATTTCAACAAAACAAGATCACCAACAGCAAGGTTGGGTTGAGATTTGTTCCATTTTGAACGACAAGTGAGCTCATGTAGATATTCTTTGGACCATTGATTCCAGAAATGTTGAATTTTTTGCTGTAGAAGAGTCCAGCGAAGGCGAAGAGAGAGATTTGAAACAATGGGTTTTCGGGAAGTCCAAGGATTGGAGACCCAATGAGAAAGTGTCCAGGGGAAATGGTGTTTTTAAGTTGTGGAAAGTAATTTGAAAATATGAACAATGACAATTAACAGACTAAGTACGGTTGAAAAATTTATCAACAAGAGGAAAACTAGACAATAATGAGATGGAAGAGGAGTGATTTGTGTCAAAAGGAAAGTTTTCCAGAGATGAAGATGCGGAGTTAATAGAACAGATCTGACGAATAGTTTCAGCACAAAGGCGATGAGTGTGAAGGCACAAAGGCAACGACTGAGAATGCGCAACGGCGGCAAGAGAGAATGCCCATGGGCGACGAGTGAGAAGGCACAAAGGCGACGACTCAGAATGCGCAACGGCGACAAGTGAGAATGCCCATGGGCGACGAGTAGAGGGCACAAAGGCTACGACTGAGAATGCCCATGGGCGACGAGTGAGAGGGCACAAAGGCGACGACTGAGAATGCCCATGGGCGATATATGAGAATGCACAAAGGCGAGAGAGAGAATGTCCATGGGGGACAAATGAGTGAGCAGGAAGCATCCACACATCGTAGCAATTTGAACTGAACCTATACGAGAGAGAGAGTGACGAGGGCGATCCATATGTAGTGAAAGTCAGATCTGAACTGGACTGAAGAAGGTGGCAACAAGATGAAGAAAAATAAATTTTTCTGGAGTAGACGTGTGCAGAAACAAAGTTGCGGAAAATCCAATTGATGAAGCGTCAAGAAAAAAATCGAGTATCAACAGCTTGAAGCTGTCTTAGTACGAGTTGTCATTTTTTCTGAATTAAAATTACAATAAAATATTTAAATAGTATGAGATTAGATACAGTATGAATTTCAAGTGCCACTCTTAAATAACTACTTAGTTTATACAACATAATAATATAAAATGTGAAAGAATTTTTTATCAGAAAATTAATACATAAAATATTTGTTATATTCAACTATCATCAACAATAAGTAATCATATAATTACTGTAACTCGTAGTTGTCAATTACAACTTTCATGACATCATTACTTTCAGTAACAACATGCTTAAAAACAGTACAATATAAAGACATTCTAAATTTGAAAGAACAATTTAAAATTATTTATATAATAGAATAAGTTTAGATCAAAATAATATTTGAAAGAGATTATATGACAAATATTTACTTTAAGAAATATAGCATGAACTTTAGATCCGGAATTATATATCCGGCCCGCCGGAGGACCAAAAACAACGAGCTATGTTGGGTAAAGTTAACAAAAAAACACACAGCTCGTATTTGCCAAAAGAAATTGGACTTTAATTATGTAAAACAACTGAACTTATGTTAAAGCATAACCTTAAATTAAATGAAATTATGAAATAAACATAACTTAATTTCACATAAGAAATATCAACTGAAATCAGCATATCAGTAATAATATTATTAAAATGAGATTTACAATTATATACTTAGAAAAACAAAACATCAATAAACATAATATGACTGGAAAACTATTGCATTACTGACAAATGCTGTAATATTGAAAAATTAGCAATGAACAAATGTCATAAACTTAGAAAAATAAATTAAAGTAAATCTTAGTTGGCACTGGCCTTTCCTGATTTATAAACAACAAACTTAGCATTAAATAATTCAAACATGTAATTCTAGTTTAATGTAGAAAAAAAGGCCACAATAATATTATAGTACAAAAAGAGTTAATTACAATAATCAAATTGAAATAAATAAACATATAAATAGAGTTCCTTTACTAGTAAGCTTTCTTGAAAATATAAAATTACAAAGAAGTCCTAAAACATAACTGCACATCAGGATTAATTTGCTTTAGGTTAATTTAAGAGAAGTATTATGAATACAGTTCATGAATAGAAAAGAATTAATCTCGGCGATTAACAAGTTACAAGATTAAATGATAAGAGTTAATTACAATAACAACAAATTGAAATAATTAAGCACGTAAAATAGGTTGCAGCTGAACGATGACAAAACCTTATATAAGAACCCTGTCGTGAATAAATGGGTTTTAAACTAAACTTAAAATTGAAATGCGCAAAGGTACGATGAACTGAATGTTCTACAAATGTTATGATAAAATAACTGTTTAACGAAATAAATAATGAAAAATTGAACTTGCCTGTAGCACACAAATATTAGCAAAAGACGAACTCGTGAGTGAAGGTAAATGAATACATATAGTAATCCTGGGCGTAGTCCGCGCTGGTGTATCAGGAATACAGGGGTGGGACGTGGTTTAGAGGTAGAATAATACGTAGCATCTCAGATATGTATCAACGAGTTTGGAGAGATTCTGCATCGATGAAAATGTAAAAAGCAGCTCGAGAAGATTCGGCGTCGATAGAATTGGCAGTATGTAGTGATTGAAACACTTTCGACAGAGACGTAATATAGTGAATTTGAAGAATAACCTAACAAAGAAACGAGGCTGGACGAACATAGAAAACTGTGAAATCACGAAAAACTGACGAGTAGAACTAGAGAATATTTTGACAGAGAAATACCGCAACGTTTATGAAGACGAAGAAAGTATTAACATTATACGAGCGAAAAGAGAACATCCGCAAGTTGAACATCTTTCTTCAACATCCCAAGTTGAAGAAATGATATCAGGGCAAACAAAGAGAAATAGACTTCTAGGAACTATGACAATTTTGAAATTGGTTTAGAATAAAAAACACAAGCATAATATATACATTAAGACCAAACAGCAGTAAATAATGCGAGATATGAAATACGTTGACACCAATATGATGAAGCAATCAGCAAGTCAAACTGGCGACAAAGAAATTGATATCGAAAACAAACCCAAACAACCTATTTTAAAATACACGTATGATAAGCCTTACTAAAATGCAAAATAAAATTACCAAGCCTGTAAACTACAAGACTCGACCATAACCTTCAATTCATTGGAATAAAACGACTTTACGCAAACGGCGTAAACAGTTGTCATGCAGTGTGTTTATAGTCACATAGTTCAAGTGTTCAAGAGTCGAGTACGGAACTCGAAGCTAAATGGTCGCCATTAGTGTGCTCCTGAGTTGTTACCTAATTGTGTGAGTAATTGTTGTGATTGTGTCTTTTAGTGCTATTAATCGTTAAATATAGAGTAAACTGAGTGCGTGAGTGAAAGAATTTTGAAAATCGGTCAAGAATTGTCAAAGTTATTAGCACTTTAGTCTTAAATACGGTGGCCGCGTGTTGACAAACAGTGGAGTTTCAGCACAGTTATATAGGGAAACCTTTGTTTCCCTATATCTCGGGTTAGGGGCCACCTAGCCCCAAACTCTTTTGGGCCTAGGCCGAACCCTGAGGCTGGTTCCAAGATGGCGGTCGTCTTGGACCTGTAGGGGAACAAGAGAGGCGATAGGGCGCCCCGGATTTGCCGGATGCTGAACGAGGGGAAGGTGACGCCAGGGAGTGTGCTCCGAGACTCCATCGGGGCGGACGTGTTGCTTGGGGAAGCTGAAGCCCTGAGTGAGACGTTCGTTCTCGCGGTGGACTCGGAGTCCCCAAGAGAAGAGCTGGCCCGGCAAATCGTGGAGGGCCTCCAAAACATTGAAGTCGTCGCAGGCGCTGCGATCCCTGTAGGGTTGGAGGCAGGTAGCGCCATGAACATCTTGCGACGCTTGCAGGAGTACCTGGCCAGGAGAGACGGTTCCCGGAGGGTCATCTTTGCGACCAGGGAGGAGAACGGCAGGAGAAGAAGGGAGACCAAGCCAACGACGCCGACCAAGACGGTCGTAATACAGAAGGAGGGCCTGACTTTTTCCCAGCTGCTCCGCGAGGTAAAGGCGGGGACTGGCGAGGAGCTTGCGGGGCAGTAGTCTCCGCAAAAAAAGGGCGCGGGGAGGGCCTGGAGATTAAGATTTCCGACGTGGCCGGAGAAGCCAAGGCCCTCTCCGAGAGGATCCAAGGTCGCCTCCAGGGGGTGACGATTACCCCGGGAGGCAGAGGAGAGCGGCCCGTACCAGTGACGGTTAAGGGCCTTGACTGCGAGGTGACAAAGGAGGAGTTGTTGCAGGGAGTCAAGGACGCGTTGCCCGGAGAAGACCACTGGGCAACCAAAGTATCATCGTTGAGACCGGCGTACGGGCAGTCTCAGAATGTGACGGTGGTCCTCGCCAGGCGGGCGGCTGAGGCTCTGGTCGCCAAGGAGAGAGTGCGCATCGGGTGGGAGTCGTGCCGTGTATTCCGGTGGAAAGATGATCCCAGATGCTATCGCTGCTGGGAACACGGACACAGGGCGGCTGAGTGTAAGGGGCCGGACAGGTCCAAGGCCTGTTTTAATTGCGGAGGAGCGGGCCACTTAAGACGGGACTGCAGAGAGAAGCCGAACTGCATCAAGTGTGGGCAGTCCGGCCACGGCTTCGGAGATGTAGAGGGGCAAACACCACGCGATGAAGCTCCTCTACATCAACGCCAATCGGAGTGGTCTCGTCCACGACCTTCTGTGGGAAACTGCCTCCAAGGATGGAGCGGACTTCGCCCTAGTGGCAGAGCCGAATGGCCGCGTGGTCAGGGACAAAGGCTGGCTGATCGATCGGCGTGAAGATATGGCATTGAAGGACCTCACGGGGAAGTACGCAGTCTCCCACCAACATCGGGGAGACGGGTTTGTTAGGGCTAAGGTGGGAGAGATCTACGTCTACTGCTGTTATATCTCCCCCAACTCCACGTGGGCGACCTAGGAGACGATCTGAGGTGGGTTGGGGTTCCCGCCCTGGTCGTGGATGACTTCAATGCGAAGATCACCGAAGTAGGAGGAGTCACCGACGAGCGAGGAGAGGAGTTAGCGGAGCTAACCGCCTCGCTCGGGTTGGTCAGCCTCAACGATGACAACCCCACCTTCTGGAGGGGTGTCAGAGGTTCGGTCCTTGACCACGTGTACGTTACAGACACAGTTGCTAGGAGTAGAGAGGTGTGAGGTGCTAGGGGACGAAGAACTTGGCAGTGACCACAGGGGGATAAGGATCCAGCTTGGTGGCCCGCGACCGACGGAGAGGCCGGCGGCATGGGTTTTCGACGAGCGTCACATGCTGGGGCTCCGGAGGCGACTTGCGGACCGCTTCTTAGTAAACTATCCACGGGAGCCAGAGGGGCTTGCACAGGCGGTCCAGCAGGCCTGCAACGAAGAACTGGCAGCTAGAAGGAGCCCGCGGAGAAGGGTGTACTGGTGGACTGCAACGATTGGAGAGATACGGGCGAACGTACAGCGTCTTCGGCGTCGCCTTAACAGGAGCAGAGCAAGGGAGAGGGACGACGTCGAGGAGCTGGCGCGCGACCTGAAAGCGGAAAGGAACAGGCTGAAAAGGAGATCCGGAAGGAGAAGGGCGAGTCGTGGAAGAGGCTATTAGACCAGCTACAGGAGGACCCTTGGGGGCAAGCCTACAAGCTTGTCACCAAACGGTTGGGAAGAAGACTGCCGATCATCGCCGGGGACGTGATCGGCGGAATAGTCGACTTGCTCTTCCCCAGTTTACCTGAGGTGGAGTGGAGAGTGGCGCCGATGGACGACGTAAGAAGCATCTTCCTTCCAGAACTCCAGGGAGCCGCTGCGAGGGTAAAATCAAGAAGAGCCCGGGCCCAGATGGGGTGCCGGAGGCAGTGGCTCGAATGGTTGTGGAAGCGTTCCCGTGGTTGGTGCTGGACTGTTTGAACAGTGCCTTTGTGCTGGGCGTCTTCCCAACGTGCTGGAGGGTCACGCGTCTGGTGTTGTTGCCGAAGCCGGGCCGAGCTCTGGGCGATCCTGAAGCATTCAGGCCAGTGTGCCTGCTTAGCACACTGGGCAAGATATACGAAAGGATCGTCGAGGGTAGGTTGACGGCGGAAGTAGGAGCTGTGGGGGGGGGGGGGTCTATCCCCTCGCCAATACGGTTTTAGAAAAGGAAAATCTAGGATCCACGCAGTACGGGAGGTGATGCGCTTCGTAGACGATGCCGCCGGTGGGACCTGGAGAACCAGGAAGATTCCGGCCCTGGTGCTACTCGATGTGCGCAACGCGTTCAATAGCCTGCCCTGGGAGATCATAGGGCAGGCTTTAGCGGAGCGAGGATCTCCGGTCAGCTCCAACACGTAATGAAGGAGTACTTGAGTGACCGGATAGTTCACGCTGATACTGATGCCGGACAGCGAATGTTCCACATGCAAAAAGGAGTACCACAAGGATCAGTTCTGGGGCCGCTGTTGTGGAACATAGCATACGACGGAGTGCTGCGGCAGCAGTATCCCGAGGGGGTGGAGGTCATCGGATTCGCGGATGACCTGGCCCTGCTGATTCAAGGAGCGACGGAGCGGGAGGTCGAACGGAAAGGAAATGAGGCGCTAAGGGGAGTTCACACCTGGATGGTTGAACATGGGCTGTCGATAGCCCCAGAAAAATCAGAGGCCGTCGTGTTCGCAGGCAGGCGGCCCCTGTGAGAGATACATCTGGCTATCGACGGCGAGGAGATCAGGTAGGTACAAAAAGCGAAGTACCTTGGTGTCTGGGTGGACAAGAACCGTTCATTCGGGCCCCACGTCGACGAGGCTGTACTGAAGAGTGAACGCCTCTTAGCGGCGATCTCTCACCTCATGGCGAATACAGCAGGGCCAACAGAGAAGAAGAGAAAGGTCATCGCGACGACGGTGACCTCCGTATTGCTCTACGCGGCCCCTGCATGGAGCAGGGCAATCGGCGTAGGGAAATACCGTCGGAAGCTGGAGTCGATCCATAGGAGGCTGCTTCTGCGCACATCATGTGCCTACCGAACAGTCTCCTACGACGCGATCTGTGTCGTCGCGGAGTCCCCACCAATTAATTGACTTACTGGTGGAGGAAAGGTGTATGAAATTTGGTGGGGTCTCCAAGGAAGAGGCGAGGGCCCAGATCCTGGATCGATGGTCGGCGAGCCAGGTGGGCCAATGGACCAGACGCCTGATTCCGGACGTGAGAGCTTGGGTGGGGCGACGACATGGCGAAGTGAACTACTTCCTCACCCAGCTGCTCACGGGCCACGGCGATTTCGGCAGTTACCTGCACAGGTTCAAACGCAAAAGATCGGCGATGTGCAGGTACTGTGACGAAGTGGACACGGTCGAGCATACCTGATTCGACTGTGTCCGGTGGGACGCCAAACGGAGGCGTGTGACGGCGTTCTCACCCGACGACGTCATCGGGCGGATGGTCAGGTCCAGTGAACAATGGCAGGAGATGGTAGGACTGGCTCACGCCATCTTGGACTCGAAGGCCAAAGAGGAACCCCCTCGGCTGCGGGCGCGTCTCTGAGGAGGACGACCGGTCGGCGTCAAAGGAGATTTAGCTTTAAGGATTTTGGAATGAATGGATGATCGGATTGTTATGTGCTACTGGGTGCTGCTTGAATGTTTGAAGCTTAGTGTGAACGGGGCTGCAAATTTGTTAAGTTAGGACATTTATTTCTATGTTTATTTATTTGTGTCAACGGCGCTCAGAGTCGGACTCTGGCCACTATGAGTTCGGGTAGGCCAGACTGCTGAGGAGGCACGCGACAGGAGGTGTCGCGACTATTTTTACTTATTTATGTATTTTATATACTGTGTATTTTGAGCGCCTGCGGTGTGTTATAGTAATGTATGTATGAATTTAATGTTAGGATATTTTGGAATTTTGTGTCAACGTTGCACACAGTCGGGTCCAAGCTATAATAAGTTAGGGCAGGCCCGGCTGATGAGCAGTCAAGAGACGTATGACGGGTTTTCTTAAGCAGTGTATTGTATTTTGGGTTTATTATTGTTATTGTGTATTTGGGTTATTGTACTGTGAAGAGTGACATGAAGTCACTATATGTATATAAAAAAAAAAGCCTCAAAAAATTCTGGAGGCTGGGGATGAATCGTGGCGACGATTAGGGCCAGGGAGGTAGCCTTATTGCCTAGGGTGTTCGGGCTCCATGTAATGGAGTCAGGGCTCCCCGATGATGGCATTAAGGACTCTCAGGTATGAGAGGAACGCATGGGGGTAGCGGTACGCGGAAGGCGTGACGGCTACATGTAGGATAGGTACGGAGAGGGTAGCCCCATAGCAGAGGGGGGAGTTAGCCTGAATGAGGTGGTTGGCTCACCCCGATGAGGCTTTGGGGACCCCGGCAGGAGATCCTCCATAAGGAGGCAGTTAGGGTGGGCAGAGACTGCTGCCACGCCACTGCAAGGCGACCATGCTATGTCTTAACAGGCGGAGGCTGGTTTCCTTGGGGTGCTTAACAAGTTAAAAAAAAAAAAAAATACTATCACAGAACTTACTTTAATGTTTGTAAAAGTTCATATGGTGCTATCAATTCTGTGAACAAATGGTGTAAAAAAATAAAGAGGGCAATGACTTTTGTTAACAAACTATAGATGTCAGAAAAAGCCAATTTCTACCTTACCTTGACATTGTTAATAGATTTATTAATTTAAAGAATTTTTCATTTTTGGGTACAAGAGAGGGACTCCTATCCAGCTATACCAGCACCTGCTACACAGCAACAAGTTTACCATGTGGTGTGCTGTGTCATCATATTGCATAACAGGCGCCTTTTTTTTTTTTTTGAAAATGGGGATGGCCTAAAGACTACAGTCATATCAGATCTATATGTTGCCATAATGAAACACTTTCTTATGCAAAAACTACCAACATTTCCACAAATCATTGATGCCTGGTTTTAACAAAATGCATCATCACACACAGCATGAATATAGAGACTGTTGTACACAAATTGTTTGACATAATTTTTCTCCTGATATGTTGGTATGCGATTTCTTCTTATGGGGTCACCTTAAGAAACCAAATTATATAGTAGTTGACCTGCTGTGACAGAAGAACTAAAAGCCAAGCTCCAAACAGTAATCTTTTGAAATTCCTGTTGAAATATTGCATCAAAACGTGCAGAGTTTCACTGCGAGACCGCAGGAATGTCTGCGCAGAGATGGAGATTCACCTTCAAGATGTAATCTTAGAAAAATAATTTTTTAATCAAATATTTAATTTTTTAATTTTCCATTTCCCTGGATTACTCAGTACTTACTTCAGATTCATTTCTTTCATCGATGACAATGTGAAGCAAAGCAATGCTGATCATATTTCTATGTACCAAAAGCCACATTTTTTTATGAAATGACACACTTTATATCAGAATTTAAATAATTTCAGATTATAATTGGGACTGAAAACTGTCATTACATGAAAACTTAGTCAAATGAATGAGAGAAAAAGTGCTGACTCTGAATACAAAATTTTAAATAATAAAGAAATTGCATTAATGTCAAATTAAAGATGCATTTATTGAAGAACTACACATGAAAAGGGTTGATTTATTAAGATGCTTCAAAGCAATACAAAGCAGATGATAAGCTTGTCATTACTATTACGTATTTATTATGTTTATGTATAATCTCATCTGAAATATCCCCAAAAGATACACTGAGTGTTTAAGATACAAAAATGGGTTGCTGTTAATCATTGGTTGGTGCCCATAATTATGAATTGTATAGAGTAATATTTAGAAAATTTTAAAATGTTAACTTGTCCTTGTGTTCATATTTATGAATGTGCAGACTTTGTTAAAAAAAAAATAGTTGCTTATTTTTTAAAGGTAGCAATACTCATCTCTATCAAAACCAGAAAACAGAACCGTTTTCATGTAACTCAGGAAATACTTAAGCTTACAAAAAAGGGTCTTATTAACTTTCATTTCCATTTTCAATAAATTACCGAACCATTTATAAAAAGACTTTCCACCAACTAACTTAAAATACAGTTAAAAGTTAAAAAAAAAAAAAAAATTGTATCCTGTTCAACACGTACATAAATATGTCAAATAATTTTTAACACCTTCTGAATTATGATTTACTTTGCAGTTATTTTTATATTTAGTATCTTCATGTATTTTCCTTAATAATATTTCATGTGATTACATGCTAAATAATAATCTGTTTGGACTTTTTATAATTATTTAAGTATTATTAAATATTTTGGTATGCTGATTTGATCAATATTTTATCACAGTTTCTCTTGATCCATCCAGGTAAATGCTGTGTTTTAACACGGACTTGAATACTAGTTCGTGGATACCGGTGTTCTTTGGTGGTTGGGTTTCAATTAACCACACATCTCAGGTATGGTCGAACTGAGAATGTAGAAGACTACACTTCATTCACACTCATACATATCATCCTCATTCATCCTCTGAAGTATTATCTAAGCGGTAGTTACCTGAGGCTAAACAGGAAAAAGAAAGAAAGGTAAATCCTGTGGCAGTTCCATTTTTCATCCATGATTTAGCTATTTTTTCTTTTTACCCACTCGTTGTAATATGTAATGAACTATTATGTATCAATCAGAATAAATTTTTTTTTAATTTTTTGAGAAATAACAATGTACGGAGAAGTATTCATCAAACAGTGTAAGATGTAAAAAGGAAGCCAAATTTATGAAGTTCACAGAAGTATATAAATTCACCTATTTTTCAAACAAAATAACTCTAATGGGAAAGAAAATTACAGATTTCTTTAAAAAAGGGAATGAACTGGTTGTTGAAGACAACTTTAATCAATTATCTGATGACAAAGAAAATGAATGATGTTTATTTAAATATAACTGGTTGATTTTTATTTTCAATTATAGTTATATCAAATCTGTAATAATGAGCGATCTAACCATAGGATCAGTGTATTACAGGATATAATAAAATATTTTACATAAATGTTAATAGAAATTAAACTTAATAAAATTAAGTTTAAAACTTAAACTTAATTTTATTAAATGGGTTTAATGATGAGAGGTAGTTTAGGATAATATACTTTTATTGCAGAGATTTTTCTGTTATTGATTTATGTACAGCTTTAGCTGATTTAGTTATCTATACTTAATATTTAAGACACTGAATGAGATATTCTCCAATCACTGATTTTATTATTTTAACTACTAATAACCTCATAGATGTAAAACAAATTAACATTGTCACTTTTACCTAAATTATAATGTGATTCTGAAAGTAAAAATAATTATTTATTACTTAGTAATAAACAAATGAATTAGATAGGAAGAATATTTCATGCATTAATGAAGTAAATAAATAAGAGAAATTTATGAAGTCTATTCAAGGTAAAAGTAATTCTTATAAACATGACTGGTTTGATATTGATTGTCTTAAGGCTCATAAACAAGTATTTTGTTTTTAAAATTATTTTGAATAAATAAGCTCTACTGTAATAAAAATCATCCTACTTTAAGGCTAAAATTAAAGAAAAGGTTTGGTAAAAATAAGAAAGAAGAATTTGCAATAAATTTGATATAAAATTGAAGTTGTCAATTTTAAATACTAAATAATGTTAAACAATTTTGGAAATCGGTTTGTTTTTTAAAAAGGAGTTTTTGGACTGATAAAAATACTGAAGTAAATGAGTGGTAAGATCATTTTAAGTTTTTGTTAAATCCATAGATTCTACCAGTGTACTATGCCAAACTGTACATGACAATGACCTTTTAGATGCCCCTTTTTCACTGTTAGGATTGCTCTGTTTTAAAGACTTTTATGAAGGGAAGGGACCTACCTAACACTGATAGTATGCCTATCATTATTTAAGAATGCATTGGACCATGTAGAAATATTATTTCATTCATATGTTAATGATGTACTGGATTTAAAAAAATACATTTTTCCCCTTTCTAAAAAGGGAATATAATTATTTTTAACACCACTTATTTTTTGGAAATCATATTTAGAAAATTTTACTGGTTTATTTTGAGCAAATTAGTTTATGGGTAGAGCAAAAGAATATTCTTGGTGAATTTCAGGCAAGAATATTCTTGGTAAATTTCAGGCATTCTATAGGAAGTCATATACTACTTCTGTATAATGTTTACACTTTACTGCATTTTATAAAAATAATTTTAAGAATATGAGGTGACAAAAAGTTACAATTTTTAAAAAAAATTTATATCTGTTTTCGACCAAGAAGAGTGCTGCAATGTTCTTCTCTTCAAGCTTACAGAAATAAGAGTTTGAAATAAAATGATAAAAATTCAAAAAGTATTTTATATTGCGAGTGATGTTTTCAAATGTTTGGATAGCGGATTAGTGATAGGTAGAAATGGAATCGGATAATGTTGTTTGCTTACACTGACAACTTTTCTGAAGAAATTCTCTTTAGCTTATAAAGAGACTTTAATGGTTTGAAAAATGTTGTAATAATTAGAATTTAAATTTGTGTAAATCACAGATTATTATATTTAGTAATGGTGAACGGCCTACCAATAATTAAAAATTGTAGCATAAAGGGAAAACAAACTGAACAGTTAAAAACTATAAATACATTTCTAAAACATCAACACATCTAATTTATCATTAAATTAGTAGAGTGACTAATAATTTTAAGTATATCTGCCCAGTCTTAAAGTTTAGCATTAGATATTTAAATTATAAAAGCTTTCACTCCTAATACAGTATACTGAGATTATAAATTTGAAGTGGAAAAATGTAATTAATCACTGTAAAAATACTTGTAACTATAAGTTGTTTTTAATTCAAGAATTTAATAAAGTCAGTCTCAGGTTGCTATTTATGTTAATTTGTTATGTATTAGTTTACAATAATTTGTAAATACAATATTTATTATTGTTCTTAATAATATATTGGTTTTATTTGATAATAATATTATTACAATTTAAAAGTAACATTGCAATCTAATAATAGTGTTTATTATTATAATTTAGTTTTGAGTTTACGTATTTTGGTTTTTTTTAATTGATCTTTGCTAATTGTTATTGACTCATCAAACAGTTCACTGAGCCATAAGAATTGTCTATTGCAAAAAAAAAATATAGTATAGTCTTTCTTTTATAAAATATTCTGTTGAATAAAGGACTTTATTATTACTACCGATTGTTTTTTAGATTAATACAATTAAGTTACATTTATGAATTTTGAAATTTGTCATTTTCTCAATCCTGTCTCAAATGGGATCAGGTCCAGTGCATTTTTTATTCGCAAATTAACTACTACAATTCCAAAAAATACCTTTCGGCACACCAGAAGGTGGAGGTAGATTTTACCGGTGCTAAGTAGTGGATAAAAAAGATTTCCACCTTAAAGTTAAGAAAAACATCAAATTTACTCAATACAAAAACAGTTGCATGTGGCAAAAAGTTTCGCATGTTTAGCATATGACAAGCCCAATCTTACAATTCCAGCAACATTTTTGTCATCTCTTGCCGTAAGGATTGGTCATATCAAAAATTGTTTCAGACAAAAGTTTAGGTACTGTTTAGAGGACTAACATGACCACTTTAAACCAATTTGATACTATGCCTATTAAGGGAGGTATGATTTTTTTGTCTTCGAAAGTCCATTTTTTCCACCCCCTGGGCCAATGATATCAAAACCTCCTGGGTTGCTGATATCAAAAAACTTTACTTAGGTAAGTTTTAGGTCCTTATCCAAAGAATAGTTGGAACCTTAAATAAATTTGATATTTTACTTAATAAAAAAGTTATAGTGATATTCTGCTTCTTCGAAAATGCCTCCATTCCACTCCCATGGTCTGATTTTGCCCATTAACAAACTCTACCAAGATTTTGGGTCATATTTTATGTATCAATTGTGAAAGTGATTGGCACAAAATTACGGCAGTTATAGTATCGACAAGTGAAATATATATATAATAAAAATATATACATATTAAAGAATATATATATACAAATACACAGAGTGATTCAAAGAAACGGAAAATTTTGAAAGTTGTGTTGGTAGCCGTACACGATTGGTACCACTTGATAAGTGGCGCCAGCCTCTCTAACCTACCTGCATTTAGTTGTCATGGATCCTTGAAGTGGTGCGCAACGTGCATTTGCTATCAAAGTGTTTTACAAAAACAATGACAGTGTGGAGGGAGCGCATAGAGAATTTCGCCGTCATTTTAATCTGGGACGGCATGACCGTGTTCCATCAGCACAAGCAATTAAAACATGGATATCTAATTTTGAGGAAACTGGTTCGGCAATGAAAAAGAAACCTCCAGGCTGTGAGCGAACCGTCCGTACACCACAATGTTCAAGCTGTACAAGATGCTGGCACATGAAGTTCACATCGGTCAATCCATCGTCTCTCAGCATCTTTACAATTGCATAGTTCAAGTGTTCGAAGAATGTTAGTGAAGGACTTGCAATACCATCCATACAAGTTGCAGATCTTCCAGGAACTGAAACCGAATGATGCAGTTGTGCGACCACAATTCTGTAATGTAATGCTTCAGAAGATAAATGATAACGAAGAGTTTGTTCACGAACTGTGGATGTCAGACGAAGCGCATTTCCACCTCAGTGGATTTGTTAACAAGCAAAATTTCAGATACTGGGCACAAGAAAATCCTACGCAGCTACACCAGCATCCGTTGCACAGCCAGAAAGTGACCATATGGTGTGCTGTCATCTTACGGCGTTACAGGCCCTTATTTTTTTGAGCATGACAACGGTCTTGCAATTACAGTGACGTCGGCTCGTTACGTAGCCGTGCTTGAAACCTTTGTTGTGGAACAACAAAAGAGATTTCCACCTATTCTTAACACAGCCTGGTTTCAACAAGACGGAGCAACGTCACATACTGCACGAATATCGATGGCAGCTGTACGCCGATTGTTTGGACAACATGCCATTTCACGAAATGGTGACATTAGATGGCCTCCCAGATCGCCTGATCTCTCAGCTTGCGAATCCTTTTTGTGGAGTCACCTTAAAAGCAATGTGTTCCACAGTAGACCTGCTACAACGGAAGAACTGAAGGTAAAGATCCGAGAAGCAATTGCGGAAATTCCAGTTGAGATGTTACGTCAAACCATGAACAATTTAACGAAGAGACTTCGTGAGTGTTTACGTAGAAGAGGAGGTCACCTGGAAGATGTCATCTTTAAAAAATAAACTAAAATGTATGTATCCTAAAATGGCAACATTTGTACAATTACATGAAATAAAATTCATTTTCCAAAAAAATTTTTCATTAACGTTATTTAATTTTTAAAATATGTATATGTTTATATATACATATACAGGTGATTCAAAGAAACGGGGAAAAAAAAAAATATATATATATATAAACTTTTAAACTGATTTTGGGGTCTGGTGGATGTGAAACATGAAGGAACATCAAAATTTTCCAAAAGTCGAATCATGGTACCCACTACAATAGGTAGCTTTCTTGTGAAATCTACATAAAAATAGCTCAAAATATCTGTACACAGTGTTTTATTTATTTATTTTTTTTTTATATTCACATAATATGATGATATCTGATTACTAATACTTATTATTAGCTTTTTTATACACCATTAATAAACTAACCTTTCAATAGTGAAAGCTTTATGCCACCATTAACCATCAAACTAAATATACAATCACAAGGTAAGAAATACATTCTACATAGGACAAATCCACCATATCAGCTCTGTTAGATGACAGCAAGAATGCCCGGACATTCTCAGTGTAGACCTACTTCCACTAATTCAAAATGTGAAAAAGGAACAAGTGATAAAAAAAATCGGCAGATGGTGGTAAAAATTATCTATCCTAAAGAAACTAAAGCATGAGTGAGTGCACAACCCTATCCAAAGGATAGCTACAAGGTTTCCTCCAAGAAGAGGTGATGATTTATCGCCCCCTTCTACTAGCCAGAGTAAAACTCTTCAATCACATGATTATGTTACGTATAACAAAACAATAATGATCAAAGACTATGGCTTTAAAAAAGAAAAGCTTTATTTTCATAATTAAAAATCTACCTGAGAATTCCTTAATCATCATATTCCTCATTCCTAAAGGTATGTAGGAAATCATACATAATAACTTATTTAATTGAATATTAATGTGGGTAATACTGAATTAGAATCAGCAATATGTAAAACTCAAAAGATCACTACTCTTGTGTGCGACTTATGATTTCAAAATTACTCATTAAAATATCACTTTCCTATGCAATAACATTTCAGCAGGCACAATTACTCATATAATATATTATTAGGATTACATTTTTACGTTTTGTAATTATTAACTTATATTTTAATAAAATTTTCAGAATAGATGCATCAGTTTGGTTCCACTTGGGGAGGGCATACCAAAGTCTGGTAAAAAAAAATTATAATTCAGAGAATAACTATTTAAAAAAGGATAATGTGGGGTCTGATTTTTAATGTTGGAAAGGTTTTCAAACGGATAGCAGCAAGAGTCTGTAAAATAAGTCACTGCTTGAAAATCAAAAGAGAATATGTCTCTAGAAGGTAAAAGCATTTTGAAAAAAACTGTTGGTAAATGTAAAAAAGAAAAAGAATCATGAAAATATGGTAGGTTAGTACTCCCAACAATAAAAAAAAACCATTTCGACTTTTGATTTGCAGAAAAGTTCTGCAAATTTTTTTTGTCTAATACTACTAAAGTTACAATTTACAAAAAATAAGTCCTCCAACAGGCTTGATAAATTTTTGTTATTCTTATTTTATTAATTTTTTTCATAGAATGAGATTTTAATTATATAAAAGTTTATTCTTCAACCTCCCTCTATGAATCATGAGACCTTGCCATTGGTGAGGGGGCTCGAGTGCTCAGTGATACAGAGGGCCAGCAACTCTTTCAGAAGTTGTTAAGGGTGCAGGTCAGGATGACTTAAACGGCCATATCAACATCACTCCTCTGAGTACTGCGCAGCTGAAAGCATGGAAAACTACAGCTGCTTTTTTTCCAAGAAAATGTAGCTCTCTGCATTTTCATACAGCAATGATGCCTTCCTTAGTAAAATATTCCGGAGGTAAACTAGTCCCCCGTTCGAGTCTCTGAGTGGGGGCTACTAAGGAAGTGATCACCAGAAAATTAAAAAATAACATTCTACAAGTCGGAGCGTGGAATGTTAGAAGTTTAAAAAACTTTGGTAGGTTAGAAAACTTAAAAAAGGGAAATGGATAGGATAAATGTAGATGTAGTAGGAATTAGCAAGGTTTGGCGAGAAGAGTAAAACGACTTTTGGTCAGGTGATTTTAAAATAATTACCTCGGCTTCAATAATTGGCAGGCAGTGGTAGGTTTTGTGTAATGAATAAGAAGGTAGGGAAGACAGCAGAGTATTTAAAAATGCATTGAATGAAAGAGGGGAACTACTTTTAGAGTTTTGGATGAAGTATAATTTAGTAATTGCCAATACCCAGTTTAAAAATCATAATAGAAGAATATACACATAGAAAAAGCCAGGCAATACTGCAAGGTATGAAATAGATTAATTCATGGTTAAGCCTAGATTGAGAAATCAACTCGTTGACTGCAAAACTTACCCTGGAGCAGACATTGATAGCGACCATAATTTGGTGATAATGAAATGTAGATTGGGGTTTAAAAACCTGAAGAAAAGGTGTCAGATGAATCGGTGGAATTCAGAGAAGCTTGAGGAAGAGGAGGTAAAGAAGATTTTTGAGCAGGACATCGCAAGAGGTCTGAGTAAAAAAGTTAAGGTAGAAAATGTAGAAGAAGAATGGGAGAATGTTAAAAAGGAAATTCTTAAGTCAGCAGAAGCAAACTTAGGCGGAATAAAGAGAACTGGTAGAAAACCTTGGGTTTCAGACGATATATTGGAGCTGAAGGATGAACGTAGAAAATATAAGAATGCTAGTGATGAAGAAAGTAAAAGGAACTATCGGCAATTAAGAAATGCTATAAACAGGAAGTGCAAACTGGCGAAAGAAGAGTGGATTAAATTAAAGTGTTCAGAAGTGGAAAGAGAAATGAACATTGGTAAAATAGACGGAGCATACAGGAAAGTTAAGGAAAATTTTGGGGGTACATAAATTAAAATCTAATAATGTGTTAAACAAAGATGGTTCACCAATATATAATACGAAAGGTAAAGTCGATAGATGGGTGGAATATATTGAAGAGTTATACGGAGGAAATGAATTAGAAAATGGTGTTATAGAGGAAGAAGAGGAAGTTGAGGAGGATGAAATGGGAGAAACAATACTGAGATCTGAATTTAAGAGAGCATTAAAAGATTTAAATGCAGAAAGGCTCCTGGAATAGACGGAATACCTGTAGAATTACTGCGCAGTGCAGGTGAGGAAGCAATTGATAGATTATACAAACTGGTGTATAATATTTATGAAAAAGGGGAATTTCCATCAGACTTCAAAGAAAGTGTTATAGTAATGATACCAAAGAAAGCAGGGGCAGATAAATGTGAAGAATACAGAACAATTAGTTTAACTAGTCATGCATCAAAAATCTTAACTAGAATTCTATACAGAAGAATTGAGAGGAGAGTGGAGGAACTGTTAGGAGAAGACCAATTTGGTTTCAGGAAAAGTATAGGGACAAGGGAACCAATTTTAGGCCTCAGATTAATAGTAGAAGGAAGATTAAAGAAAAACAAACCAACACACTTGGCGTTTATAGACCTAGAAAAGGCATTCGATAATGTAGACTGGAATAAAATGTTCAGCATTTTAAAAAAATGAGGGTTCAAATACAGAGATAGAAGAACAATTGCTAACATGTACAGGAACCAAACAGCAACAGTAACAATTGATGAACATAAGAAAGAAGCCGTAATAAGAAAGGGAGTCTGACAAGGATGTTTCCCTATCTGCGTTACTTTTTAATCTTTACATGGAACTAGCAGTTAATGATATTAAAGAACAATTTAGATTCGGAGTAACAGTACAAGGTGAAAAGATAAAGATGCTACGATTTGCTGATGATATAGTAATTCTAGCCGAGAGTAATAAGGATTTAGAAGAAACAATGAACGGCATAGATGAAGTCCTACGCAAGAAGTATCGCATGAAAATAAACAAGAACAAAACAAAAGTAATGAAACGTAGTAGAAATAAGAAAGATGGACCACTGAATGTGAAAATAGGAGCAGAAAAGATTATGGAGGTAGAAGAATTTTGTTATTTGGGAAGTAGAACTACTAAGGATGGACGAAGCAGGAGCGATATAAAATGCCGAATAGCACAAGCTAAACGAGCCTTCAGTAAGAAATATAATTTGTTTACATCAAAAATTAATTTAAATCTCAGGAAAAGATTTTTGAAAGTGTATGTTTGGAGTGTCGCTTTATATGGAAGTGAAACTTGGACAATCGGAGTATCTGAGAAGAAAAAATTATAAACTTTTGAAATGTGGTGCTATAGGAGAATGTTAAAAATCAGATGGGTGGATAAAGTGACAAATGAAGAGGTATTGCGGCAAATAGATGAAGAAAGAAGCATTTGGAAAAATATAGTTAAAAGAAGAGACAGACTTATAGGCCACATACTAAGGCATCCTGGAATAGTCGCTTTAATATTGGAAGGACAAGTAGAAGGGAAAAATTGTGTAGGCAGGCCACGTTTGGAATATGTAAAACAAATTGTTAGGGATGTAGGATGTAGAGGGTATACTGAAATGAAACGACTAGCACTAGATAGGGAATCTTGGAGAGCTACATCAAACCAGTCAAATGACTGACATCTCTATTGTGGATTTGTAAAATAAAATTGCAGAAACACTTTGACTAAAAGCAAGTTGCTTTATTTATATTCATTCAATTTTTTTTAAAGTAATCAGATTTTTATAAACAAATCTTGAATCTCAGACTCAAAATGAATCTTTTTCAGTAATAATGTTTTTCTGATTTTTTTTATTGTCTACTTTTGATTTTTTGTTCTTTGCAAGCCACTAGACAAAAATAACAAAATGTTCATTAATAGTAGGATTTCAAAAATAATTGATTTATAAAAATGAAATTAATCTTATTTTTTTATTTTTGTTGTTGAATACTACAGTTTATAAAAATTTCAAATTTTAAGAGCCCAAAACTTTATTTTATATTGATAAATACCCAAAATTTGAAAATTCAGCTGTTTGTAAAAAATAAATTACCAGAAAGAAAACATGCTTTGAAGAAATTTTACGTTTTTACACTACCAATTCCATAAAAGAAACTTCCAAATTAATAATGAAATACCTAATTTTTGAAGAAAATATTGTACCTAAAATCTCACAATCTCTAAAGGGCTGCATTTTAGTAATACTATTCAAGAAAGAAGTATTGGCCTATAGATGAGTAGGGTGAGCAGAATCCATGGTGATAAAAAGGAATGGTTAATAATACACTAGAGAAGTTGCGTTCCAACTGGCTGTGAAGAGAGAAATCACAACCTCAGTGTTTTTAAAGCAAACATAACAGGTACAGAATGATATAAATATAAATTCTAAAATATTTTAACTTAAATAACAGGAATATTATTTCAAAATACATTTTATTTATTAAATAAATTATTTAATCATACCCACCTTCCTTCTAAGAACATGGTTTTCAACTAGAGTATTGGAATTAAGTAGCCAAACCAAATCTTTGTAGAGAGCACGTATGTCTGAAAAGAAAAATACACAACACATCTGTTAGGTTAAACATTCAAAATAAATTAGAAACAGAGTTGGTCAAATTATATAAAAAAACAAAAAGATCATTTCATATTTGTGGGTTACAAAGGCCTAGAAATCAGGGCAGAAAAACCAAATTATGGAATTGAGTAAAATTATGTAATGCTAATCATAAATATTTGAGCAATAGAAATGGGACTTTTGAATGAATAACATTATTTTTATTAAGAAATCTGGTTTAAGGTCATTTAAATTTATTTATGATTTGAAAACAAAGTTCATCACATACAAGTAGAGTTATATATAATAAAAATAAACAGAAGCAACATTAATAAAACAATCAACATTTTTACAAACATACTGCTACAACATGGTTTGTAAAAAATGTTTGTTAATATACAAAATCATACAATTATGATAATCATAAAACTTTATAAAAGTTAATCTAAATGTTGAAGTGCAGATAACAATTACTCAGAGATTACAAAGAAATAGATTAACAATTAAAATCACTATCAATGAAAAGTCTAGTAAGACTTTCCTGAACTAATTATCTTATTATTACTGTTTTCTCAATTATTAATTCATTTATAATAAAATTATATTCTCTTCTACATGTGCTAAGATAAGATAATTTATTTACCTCATGTTTTGGTGGTTTTATGGCATATTTCATTTTTTTACAATGATTAAAATATTTTTTTTCTGCCATTTTGTAGTTTTACACTTAATTTACAAAATTGATATATATGCTCATATTTTATGCATTTTAGTAAACCTCATATTAGTGCATTTGAACCAACTTCACAGCTTACACTGTTTGTGTAATTACAAAATTTTAATTTTGGAGCCATTTTGAAGTGTACCTGGTGGCTCATTGTGGCCATTCATGTATTTTTTTAATATTTTAACGATGCTTAATCCAAATTCAAAAAACAAGATAACCAATAACCAACTCTTTGTTAGTTGATAATTAATTGTAAAAGATTTAATTTAGCTACTAAAAATAATTTAATTTTAATACCAAAAGGCCAACATTTCAGAAGTACATATATTTAATTTAAATTCAAACAGTGAAATCATCAGTTTAGCCATTTACTGTGAAAAATGGCTATAATCAGAAAATCTGATTATATTGGTAGCGAAGAATTACAATTGTCAGAGGAATACATTAAACAAAAGGATGAAATCAATATTATAAAGCTTACGTAATACTTTAAAGGCCCAGATTTCAAACATAAGTATTGTTTTAATAATCTTAAAGAGAAATGTTTGGCTACTTCGATGCAAATTATACTTTTCTGGATTATGCAACATTTTACATAAAAATCTGATTGCGATAATCGCAAAAATTATAATGGTAACCTCCTAGAAAACAACATTACTACTTTGTTTATGTAATTTCTAGTCTCTAAGTCTATAGCAAAAATGGATGGTTTAAGAATTCTTCTCCAAAGTCAGATAGGTTTTTGTGACAATACGGATTGCAAGAATTATACATTTTACTATTGATACTTATAATAAAAGACAAATTTTGTACAGATTGATTACAATATAAGAATGATGAAGATTAAGTGAACCTAATTTAAAAATTCATTTTAGCATTGTTACATTTTTATTAGTGTAACTCAAGGAAAACCTGTTCTATAAAATGACTGATAGAATAAGAGCCAGAAGCAATTAAGACATGATGCACATTAATCACATTATACCTCTTATCACACTGTATTTAACTTTACAACAAATATTTTTAATAAATTCTTATCGCTTAAATTATGTTTAAACAACATAATTTAAGTGAAAATTATGTTTTTATAACATAATCGTTAAATTATGTTTTTATAACAGTGGTATCTGAAAACTGAGCTTCAGATATGAATATTACTCACACCATTCACATTCTTTTTTCACTATAGCAATTATTTTTTTATTAGCACTTGTTATGATGTATAATGAAAAGCACGATATGACGATATGCATTCACATGTTCTTGGAAGTAATTATTTAATGAATAAAAGATACCTACAGTACTTGGAAAAAAAAAAATATAGAACATAATCTACACCTTAGTGATACAAAAAGTTAGCATTAGTTTATATTCCTACATAAGAATTATCAGTTTTGAGACCTGGTTGGAACAACGCATTTTAATACTAGAGGCTCGCTCTTGATATTTTCACAGCTATCATCATAATGTTATTGTGTTCAAATTAACAAAATACCTTTAACTGGTGTTTTAGTGACATAAGAAGCTACTGAAAAACTTAATGACAAACAAGGGAATAGACTACCTATGATCCCCTCACTCCTGATTCTACAAAGCTACACGAGATATCTGAAGACATTATGATATCTTATGAACAAACAAATCATTAATAATTACAGATTGTCAAAGTACCATTTTCAAAATTTATGGGAAAAGTTATGTGAATATAAGATAAAAGGGTATGGTCACTGTGATGAGTTGTAGCATCTCAGCCTCAAGGTCTTGCATTTAAATTTAAGTCAAACTTGAATATTTTTCATATATGAAATTTTCATACCATTCTCCTGTAAAAGCATCAAGCATATAAGGTAAATTCATTATATAAAAAAATTTGGAGAATAGCACATATAAACTGAATAATATACTAAAATTTTAAAATTAGTGGCCCCATGAAAAAAAATTTGGCACACAGAAAATGTTCGAAGTATTATCTACATAGATAAAAAATGAATACACTGTATAAAAAAAATTAATGTATAGCAATCACTGGCCAACTAAAAAATCAAAGATGCTACTATCAAATAAGATTTTGGGATTAAGAACTTAAATAGAAAGAACTATTTGAAGTTATTTGTACAGAATATAATTATTTGTGGCGGTGAATGCTAATACAGAATAAGGAAATTCAAACTTTAAATACTTGATGTCCCAGGAGATTGTTGAAAATTAGATAGGTTAGTAGCTCTTTATTTTGAAAATAAAGAAGCCACTATGGATGTAGAGGTTTTAGAAGGAACTGGAGAAGAGAATTTTGTGGTAGATAGTAAAAATTATTATATGAGTAATTGGCCTCAGTTTTGGGTTATTGATACGATACCGATAAAAAAATTGATAAAATTTATACGATATAAATTGATATAAAAATTGATACGATAAAAAGTTGATACAGCAAGGAATGGTAACACTTAAATGATTAATGAAATCTATATGGAACAGTGTGTAAATTAATCCAACATAGGGAATATTTTGTTTATCTCTATGTTGTGACTAAACCCATTTAAGTTGTCTGTGTAATGTGAGGTTATTTTCTTAGTTATTTAGCAATTATCATGTTATAAATAGCATTTGGTGGAAGTTTATTTCAATTTTTTATTACAAAATTGTATTTTTGTTCTTGTGCCTTGAATATAATAATGGACAACTCCAAGACAATGTTTGAAAATTGTTTTTCTTTCTGAACATACTAGTATGATTCAACTGCAAATAGCTTTTGAATCTGATGATAGACTAGGGACAGTGAATGCTATTTTAAAACAATTTTATGAGACTTGTTCCTTTTCGCCTTTTTCAAAGTTAAGGCAAATCTGATCATAAAGAAAAACTACTCTAGAATGTAAAAAAAAGGGTCTTGTGGGCATAAACACATGCTAAACGAACCAAAGAAGTCCATTTTGGAAAAACGTTATATTTTCCAGAGTCACATTTTCAGAGACAAGGGGTTCCGTACGTTAGAAAAGCACTGGATGAAAATGCATCACCAGTTCATATCCAAAAATCAGTTAAACATCCCCAGAAAAAAAAATTTTAGGGGTTGTTTCACATTTGAAGATCCTTGTTCACTACTTCCAGAATATGGTATGTTGAAATGTGATGACTATATCAAGATTCTGGAAGAAAGGGTTATGACACACTGTCAAACAACTTCCCATAAGGCAATGGATTTTGTTCCAACAAGATTTGGTACCATGCCACAATGGCCTAAAATGTGAAAAAACGTTCCAAAGAACAAAATATTAAACTGCTCCAGTGGTCAAGCAACTTCACCAATTTAAACCCAACTGAAAATCTTTGGCAATAGTCAAAAAAGGACTCTCAAAAGTGAATTGTACCATAAAAATTTAATTCAATTAAAGGAATAATATCAATATGGTTCCACAATAAAGAATACAGGTTGAAGTCAAATCATATACGTGAAGTGGTTAGAAATAAAGCAAGACATATTAATTACTAGATATTCACAAATTGTATAGGTAAGATTTTTTTTCTAAATAAAGTTACTTTTTCCTACTGTATGTATGTGTGTGAGGTAGCATTATAACAATGATAACTGTTTCATAAGTTGACAGTGGTCTTGATATATGACAATAATCAGTTTAACAATGTGGCAGGTTTTGTTTTAGATTCTTGTTTCCTTTCCAACAAAAGCCAGTAGCTGTGTGTAACATTATTTTAATTCAAAATGTCAAACTTTACATTTTGTTTCAATTATCAAACATAAAGAGCTTAATATAACTTGAAATGAAACATGAAAATGTTTAAAAATTTAATTTTTCTAAATTAAAAAAAAAAAAACTTTATGAATGGCACCAGCATTTCTATCAGGGTCATGTTAGTTTATAAGCAGATGAAAACACGAGTTCATGGCAAATAGCAGAAGGAAATCTATTACGGAAATAGCCCTAAAAACGGCACATTAAAGAGAATTTCCACAATGATCTTAAATTCATTGCTATATAACTATTCTAAAAATGTTACCTTCAAATTAGAAACACAAATGTAAAGCGCAGGAGAGTGTAACACTAGAGTTGATTGTGATAACTTTTCTGGAAAATATTATCACTGATGAGACAGCATATTTTGTAAAGCAGATCTCATTACTGGTCTAACAGAACTCTTTCTAGAGACAAGTGAAACTGTGAAGAAGGAAATGTTTAATAATTTTTAAAAATTACTATAGTTTTTGACATTTAAGGAACCCAAAAAACCAACAAAAAAAAATCCAAAAGACTGTACCCTTCTTTTATTTATGGATTGAATACAGAAAGAAATATTCTGGAAAAATACGAAAAACAATTGGATGGTCAAGAACCTCTAATTGGTGTCACAGATATGTTACTGGAGTATCTCCATACTTTACCAATTTGAGATCAGTTGATTATTGTTTTTGGCATAAAATCAATTTAAAATAAAAAAAATACAAGGATATAGTTGACAGAAGAGAAGGTTGGAGAAAATATAATTAAACATGGAAAAGAATGAAAATGAAAGGGGCATTTTGGGTATTCAATTAAGGGAATTAGTGTGGTTTGGACACATTAATAGGATGAATTAAGAATGTTTACAGAAAAAACAACAAAACAACAGCTTAACTGTTAAACACAGCAAGAGAAAACCTAAAAACAAACTAATATTAATTAGTCAACTTTTGCAGGATCCCTTACTGGAATTCCAGTATGACAGTGAAGTTGTGTTGTTACAAATTTTGTGGTTGTTAGGGTTTATATTTTCTAAATTTTTGTTTTTATTTCTTTTTTGTTATTGTTAATTGTTAATGTAACTGTAGAATTATGTACAGACTGATGATGCAGGATACCACAAAAGTCGGCTATTGGTTAGTTATTTTTTTTTAGGATTTTCTCTTGCTGTGTCCAGTGGTTAAGTTGCAGTTTTTTGAGTTTAATTGGTACAGTAGTCAGTATGTTGATGAATTATTTGAATTTTCAGAAAAATATTTATGCATCTTATATAAGTGTGTTTCTAAAATGGTGGGCTGGCTATACTTTTTTGTATTCTATTTGTAAACAGAATTCTATTAACTAAACAGAAAATACCCTCAGCAAAAATGGCAATTTCTCCTTTATTCTCCTGCCCACCATTTTGTTATTTTTATGTAAAAATTTGTATCTCAAGTTCGGATAGAGGAATCAGATTAATATTTGATAAGCATATTAGTAATAAAGTTTTAAAATTAGAAAAAACATCAGCACTTAAATACCTTAGCAAATTACAAAATGGCGACCATGTTTATTTTTCAATCCGTTACATCGCCATAAATATTAGTTTTATCAAAATGTATGTTATTGCTAAAATATTAAGCCTTTTATTTCGAATAAAATGACATTTTATTTTTTTAAATCGGTTAATAAATAGCCGATTTATGTCAGAAAATCGATGTAATTTTGTGCCCGTTTTCACATCTTCCACTTTACGGTCAATTCAATCAAATATTGGTTTTAAATATCATAGGATAACATCATTCGACAAGAACTTTGAAAAGATTCTGGTACACATTTCCATGAATTTAAGAAAAACTTCTTTATGGATCTGTTTTGAAAAGCTATTTTTCAGCAATTAAACAATTTCAAATTACACATAAATGTAATTATGGTCATTTATTTGATTCCTTGGTCATGTATGAATGTTTTAATTAAATATTTAAGTACAACAAACTGTAGCATCTTACAGTGAACCTTATAGAGTCATATTAGAGAAATGTTAGAGTTCTGAGTACCAATTGGAAAGTTTTGATATTTTCATCAAAACTTAAAAGCTTCAAGCTTACGTGGTGAGATCAAGGAAAACACACACACACAATCATAACATAATTTGAAACTCACTGGCATAATTAAACTCGTTTTCAAATTGTATGAACATTATGAATATATCACACACATAAAGATTATCATAACACACTAAAGATGACAAGAACGCTGTGGAACAGTATACCTAAAAAATATTACATACTAAACTAACAATGTTTTGTAATTTATCACAAAATTTTATACTCACTTTACACTTAATATATTTAATTGTAATTATTATAATTCTAATTACCATTATAATTTATTTAATTTATATTTACTTTATACACTTATAACTTTTTAATTCCTCACAAAATTTTTAAAATAATAAAACTTACAAAAACAATAATATCCCAAACAATAACTGCCATATTATTAAAAATAATTTAATAGGCAAGATATATAATTTAAACAAAACCTTATTCTCTGTCACTGTCCGACAAACACTGGACCCCCTCTATTATACCCAATTCTTCATCACTCCCATAAGTTGGCATTGACAACAAATCATTTCTAACATTGATTATTAGTTCATCAACCACAACAACAAGAAAATTATGTAGGTCCCATATTTTCTTTTCTTCTTCTGTAACTTCTTCTTCTTCTTTTCTTCTTCAAGCACTGTTTCCTCTTATCAGTTGATACCTCATTCACAACTTTTTGCAGGATTTTATTAACTTCTTTCATTTTATATGTATTATTTTGGCAATATAGCCTTTCACTTGGCTCCACACTAAATCAAGTGGATTAAGGTTACAATGATAAGGGGAACCCTTAAACAGCATATGAACTTTTGTTGCTGTCAAATCATTAATTAAAAATTTATTAAATTTGTCAAGATTGTGTTTTACATGTTCAAGGAGTTCTGCTTTTAAACTGTTTTCTCCAAAGTGGATACTTTTTTATTGCAGCCATAAAGCAATTTCTTGTTTTCTCCATGAACTGTTTGGAATATTTTCCAGTTTTACTATGGTATGGAGCATTGTCCATTACATACAATTTTCAAGTTATAATGACAATATCTTTTTCAAACCATTTCCTAAAAATACCTCTATTCATGTCATCATGGTAGTCTCCAGATTTTTTCAATTCAAAAATGAGTAATCCGCCCTCTAAAAATCCATTTCCATTGCCAATATGAAACGCAATTAATCGCTTTTCTTTATTTTTTGGAGGTTGCAGGCCCCTTCTTAATCCTAACAGAAATGTAAAATCCATCGACAACAGCAATTTTTATAAACTAGTGTGTCTAATCTTTGGTAAGCTCTTGTTACAGTTTATCACAGCCAGTATTTTTTAAAGGGCAGTATTTCATTTTGAAAAAAGATATGAACAGTCAATCTTTTTACATTTCTGTCAAATTTATTCTATTTTCCTAACACAGGTTTTCCACGTTTTCTATTTTTAACAGTAGTTTCTACTTTTCCACCCCTATTTATTTCAGTCTGTAATCCATTAATACTACTAACAGATACAGTAAGTTTCACTACTTCCTTCTTAACCAACATAGGTTTTTTCTCCAGCAGTTGATTGAATATGTTTAAAATCTTTTATTTTTTTTTCACCACTTCGCAAATGTTTCCTGTTTTAAAAGATGTTCCTGAATTATTAGCCATATCAATAAACAATCTGAATACACATACAAGCTAATCAGACTATCAAATCTCACAATAATCAGTAATAATTGCAATAAATCATAACAACCAAATATACAAAATTACGCAAACAAAAAAAAGTACTGAAACACAGAACTATAATTAAAAGAAAATTAAAAATAACTGGTATGGAATAAGAGAATTTATACTGTTATTTTGAAGTCAGTGATAAACAACTGTGTTTTGTTTATAAACAACCAGTAGTTACAACAGCTTGGCAAATACAATAGTGTGCTGTAGATAAATGCACTACCAAACTCGCGGTTTGTTTATTTTATATGTACTTCTAAGAATGTCTGGAGGTAAAATAGTCCCCCGTTTGGGGACTACTAAGGAAGGGGTCACCAGAAAACTAAAAAATAACATTCTACGAGTCAGAGCGTGGAATGTTAGAAGCTTAAAAAAGGTTGGTAGGCTGGAAAATTTAAAAAGGGAAATAAATAGGATGAATGTGGATATAGTAGGAATTAGGGAGGTTCGGTGGGAAGAAGAAGGCGACTTTTGGTCAGGTGATTTTAGAGTAATTAACTCAGCGTCAAATAATGGGCAGGCAGGAGTAGGTTTCATGATGAACAAGAAGATAGGGAGGAGAGTGGAGTATTTCAAGACGCATAGCGATAGAATCATTGTAATAAGGATAAAATCAAAACCTAAACCGACAACGATTGTTAACGTCTATATGCCTTCAAGCACCTATGATGATGATGAGGTAGAGTGAGTATACGAAGAGATTGATTGGTTTCAGGAAAAGTATAGGGACAAGGGAAGCAATTTTAGGCCTCAGATTAATAGTAGAAGGAAGATTAAAGAAAAACAAACCAACATACTTGGCGTTTATAGACCTAGAAAAGGCATTCGATAACGTAGACTGGAATAAAATGTTCAGCATTTTAAAAAAATTAGGGTTCAAATACAGAGATAGGAGAACAATTGCTAACATGTACAGGAACCAAACAGCAACAGTAACAATTGAAGAACATAAGAAAGAAGCCGTAATAAGAAAGGGAGTCTGACAAGGATGTTCCCTATCTGCGTTACTTTTTAATCTTTACATGGAACTAGCAGTTAATGATGTTAAAGAACAATTTAGATTCGGAGTAACAGTACAAGGTGAAAAGATAAAGATACGATTTGCTGATGATATAGTAATTCTAGCCGAGAGTAATAAGGATTTAGAAGAAACAATGAACGGCATAGATGAAGTCCTACGCAAGAACTATCGCATGAAAATAAACAAGAACAAAACACAAAAGTAATGAAATGTAGTAGAAATAAGAAAGATGGACCACTGAATGTGAAAATAGGAGCAGAAAAGATTATGGAGGTAGAAGAATTTTGTTATTTGGGAAGTAGAACTACTAAGGATGGACGAAGCAGGAGCGATATAAAATGCCGAATAGCACAAGCTAAACGAGCCTTCAGTAAGAAATATAATTTGTTTACATCAAAAATTAATTTAAATCTCAGGAAAAGATTTTTGAAAGTGTATGTTTGGAGTGTCGCTTTATATGGAAGTGAAACTTGGACAATCGGAGTATCTGAGAAGAAAAAATTATAAGCTTTTGAAATGTGGTGCTATAGGAGAATGTTAAAAATCAGATGGGTGGATAAAGTGACAAATGAAGAGGTATTGCGGCAAATAGATGAAGAAAGAAGCATTTGGAAAAATATAGTTAAAAGAAGAGACAGACTTATAGGCCACATACTAAGGCATCCTTAAAAAATTGTGCAGGTAGACAATGTTTGAAATATGTAACAAATTGTTAGGGATGTAGGATGTAGAGGGTATACTGAAATGAAACTACTAGCACTAGATAGGGAATCTTGGAGAGCTACATCAAACCAGTCAAATGACTGAAGACAAAAAAAAAAAGAATGAACAGATGTTTTTTTTTTTAAATATAATGTTTTTCTTTTCTTTTTTACAGGTTTTTTATGTGTATATATATATATATATATATATATACATATACATTTTTTTTTTCTTCAAACAACTAGAGGGGTTTTATTATGAGAGAAATACGAGTTAACACAATACTGAATCAGACCATGAAAACTTTCAATCAAATTTTTATGTAAAGCTATATGATAACATATATATTACACTATAGAAAATTGTAATCAAAAGGGAAACAAACAGATCGAAGTACCATCAGAATAATTCAAGGGCTAAAGTTGTAATGTAGTTGTAATGGGGTGCCCAATGATGACAATATTTTTAAAGCTATACTTACAAGAAAATTTATTTTAAAAAATTCCCTTCTTAACACTGCCTAATATTGCTGAAAGTTATAAAGTTGCTGAAGTAATAAAATACATAACACATATGAACTGCCAATATGTACGGAGAGGCAGTGTAGGAGAGCTTCCCTAAAATGAAAAAAAAAATCCAATAAAATAAAAAACTAATCTAAAGATTCAAAGATTTATCAATTGTAAACACATTGTCAACCGAAACAATCCAAATTCTGTGCGTTACAAACTGATGCCATACTGAATGTTAATAATAAAGTAGAAACTCATGCACAGTGATCAGAATACTAGAGAATCCCCACATGATATGAGGTATCCATACATTAACCTTGTGTGCTCTAATTGGAATGAAAAACTAACAAAAAGACCTTGAACTAAATTAAACTGAATCTGAAATACATCAACCATTACCATAATAAATAAATGCAAGACATTGGTCTAGTAACGTTATTTCAAGAGTATAAGGTGCGTAAACAATAAAAGTACGAATAATGTAAAGTACTCAGAACAAATTACTCCAACCTCAGATTTCAGTTGTCCATTTTCCGATACGAAAATAATAATTAATATATTGTAAGCATGTTAGTAACGGGGAGATGTGCGATTTACAATCATTTAATAAAATAAATAACAATCAATCACAACATACGTGTTTTTCATGAAGTAATTGTTAATTTTGTGTAATTGAACTGCCAATTTAACGTTTATTTAATACTACTCATTTAGAAACATGACTGAATAAACTAACCTATTACGTTTTAGTATATGCAGTTGTAATGACATAAATATTTCTGTTTTTATAAATTTTAAAAAGAGTACATAATCAATTACGTAGACAATTAAACAGTGGTCGAAATATTATCTAACGAATGAAAGGTTCTTAAATATACTAACTTTTATCTTTTACTATAAGACGTTTAATTAAATCAACTTTAAACTAAAATCACATAAAGCTAAATAAAAAATCTTTTAAGTGACACTACACTTACTGGAATCCCCAAGAAAAAGAACGTATTTATCCTTCAAAAGACGTTTTGCATCTGACTGTTGGAATATATCAGCCATTATTAACAAATCTGCCTTAACCGGCACCGCTTATCAACAACAATAATACTTTTTCAATAAAGGCACAAATGACAGCAACGTATTGCGAGGGAAATATAATTTACATTTTGTCCAATAGGGAGCACCATCTACATCAGCGCGCAATTTATTTATTTTTTCTTCCCGTTACGAAAAAAATAATTAAAACTATCAAGTTTTATGACTATCAAATAAAATTATGGAAACTTCATGCAGAAGTAAATAAAAAATCCCTAATAAAACATAACCTTACATCCAAAAAATTAGTATTAGCACAACTAAAATACCTCTTTATCGTCTTTTTTTGACACTGTACTACAGTTGTGTCTATAAGATACTCAAAAAAAAAGGAGGTAATGGAGGAGGATGATAGAGGATAATATATAGATTTTATATATATACAAATAGGTATACATATATGTATGTACAGATTACTGACAGTAGGTAACTTTCATCAGTCGAGTTGTGGATGACACCGTGTAGACAAGTTTTATGAGCTCCGCGATCTTGTGCTTTTTCGGTTGGTTTTTTTTGTTATTTAATTGGAACAGGACATTGTATACTTTCGAGGTAAGGATAACGGACAAGTGTATAAGTTTTTATGAGTTTTGGATGTGGATTACTAAAGTTATTAGAGTTTTAAAAAAAAACAAATATTTGAGTGAAGTGAAGTGTTTTATAGTGGTGTAATAATCATTGTGAGTCATTACGTATCAATTTAATTCAATACAGTGAGTTAAAAACTATTTTGAATTAGTTTTTTTAGAGCTTTAAGGTTATACTTATTAACTAATATAGAGTAAAATTTTCTAAGTGTAACGGCAAGCTTTGTCTTGTCTGTTACGTCACTAGTAAAAAAAGTAAACAAGGACTTGTAAAATTTTTCGTAGAATTTATACTACGAGAATTTTTCCAAGTGTCGAAACATACTTTATACGGTCAAATTCTCATCCTCCATATTTCCTGTAATTTTAACAATAGAACCAAACTTCCTTGAGATCTATCCGATCCAAAAACTTCCCTACCCTTTTACCCCCTCCCACCCCCAAAAAATGTTGGACCATATTTTCGGATAGATATATTTTACCTCCCCCCCTCACCGCCATCCCGCAACTTTTTTTTTGGGGGCACCCGACCGTGTGGGGTATCGTTGGATGCGGAATCGCACCCTGATACCAAATCCAAGGTATGAGACGACGTGGCTTGCTGCCCGTTGAAGACACAGCCTCGCAAGAGTCTGGACCCTCGCGAAGGAACACTGGAAAGAAGGAAAACACCACAGAAGAAACCGAAGGTATGGACATCAGTGTAGCTAGTCAAGATAAGATAAAATGGAAAACCGTTGAGGGGAGAGCGGCTAAAAGAGCAAGAGCCGGCTCGTCAGAGGAGGAGGAGGCCCCTCTTACCTTAAAAGAAGTCACTTATAAGTTAGGGAATGCATTGGTTAAACTGAGACAAATGACTGGTAAGGTGAGTGCAACCGCAATTAAAGCACACGAAAGAGAATTGACAGACATTTATAAGGAACTACTGAGACTCAACGAAGAGTCATCGGAGGTGACAAACCAGAGCACACAGACCGAGGGTCACTATAAAAGTGAAATGTTCGACATACTTGACGTCGACTTATCAGATGAACAACTCATCGACCGATTACCAACTAGGTGGTCCACATGGGTGATGAACCGGCTGACTCAGGTAAGTGTCTAAAACCTGGAGACGACAGTTGCCACTTCGTCGACTTAAATGGTTTGAGGCCCAACAGTAAGTATGCAGAGGCGAGACCGGGTGCAACGATTTTGCAAGATTCCACAATTCTGGATGATAACAAAATAACCACGGGAGGAACAAAATATACAGTCATTTACGATACTGGTAGTGGAGACAAGGCTGCCATAGCCTTGACATGGGTCATGGGTTGCCATGACCCATGTAATAAAGGCACTCAGAAGGGTGGTTGGAAAATCAGAGTCCTCCGTTTTCTTAATGCCCACCGGCCCGGCTGGAATATTAATTAAGAAAATTGTAATATATTTAATGAGGAAGGGCAAAACCCTTCCTAGAATGGTGCTTCCTAACCTGGGTGATCAGGGGAGAGCAAGGTCTAGATCAGCATCGGCGAGACGAGGAACGCCACCGGTTGTTGAGAGCAAAACGGTAGTCGTTAAAGCGCAAGGAAAGTCATATGCAGACCTCCTTAAGACCATGAAAGAAAAAGTCAAAGCAGAAGAAGCCGGGGAGATACTGTCTATAAGGAAAGGCAGAGATCAACAATTAGAGGTTAGAATAAGCGGGTCGCAAAAAGCAGGAGAGTTCTCTTCATTACTTAAGAACAGGGCAGAGGAACTCCAGGTAGACATCAGAACAAAAGGGGATCGTAAAACGGTGGTACATGTGAAAGACATGCTCTGTGATACCATGGAACAAGAGGTCAAAGAGGCGGTGGAAAAGGTACTTGGCGTAGAAGAAAGTTTTCAGGCAACATCTCTAAGAGAAGCATATGGGAATACCAAAAATGCCACTGTCATTACCACCCATAGAGGAGCGACAAAACTCATTGCATTTAGACTGAGAGTCGGATGGGTGAGCTGTAGAGCGTATATTAGAACGGAAATTGAGAAATGCTACCGCTGCTGGGGGATCGGGCATGGTAGGAAAGACTGCAGAGGACCGGATCGTTCTGACTTGTGCTTCAACTGCGGGAAATCGGGCCATGTGATTTAAGACTGCAGAGAAGCAACAAAATGTCTAGACTGCAGAAGCACAGCACATAGAACTGGCAGTTTGGATTGCAATAGGAATCATGAGTAAGATACTCTTAATAAATAACAATAGAAGTTTACTATCATGCGACCTGTCTACAGAGATTGCCACAAGGGGCAACTACAACTTCCTGGTAGCCACTGAACCTAATGTAAATTTAGTGGCTAGAAGTCAATGGGTACCAGATAGAAATGGGGATGTGGCTATCAGGGGGATTGTAGGTAATATAGACTATAGCCTATACTACAGAGATGAGGGTATTGTGGCTATAGAGCTGCGTGACATAGTAATCATTGGGGTATATATCAGCCCAAACTGTGTTCTGGAGTTTTTTCAACACAGAATATTTAATCTACAACAAGTCGTGATGCGGTCCCGTAAGAGAGTAATAGTGGTAGGAGGTTTCAATTGCAGAACCGCCCTGGCTGGGGCTGCTTCTTCTAACGCCAGAGGAAGAATCCTAGAAGATCTATTGGAGGTTACAGGAGCGATTTGTGTGAATGATGGAGCAGCCACATATAGCGCTAGGGGGCACGAATCGATTATCGACCTGGTAATAATAGATAGTAGAATACGTATCGACACAATTGATTTCTCAGTGCTTAATGAAGAGACTGCAAGTGACCACAAGGCTGTTTCGATTACCATTAGAGACTGTCCTTCAAGAGTAATGCAGATAAACATTAACCATAGGCTGACTGATTATCAGATTCATCGTGGAAACTAGGGAAGCGGCAAATAAGATCATGAGTTGTGCGCAGATAGATCCGGAGATATTTCAAAATATAATTAAAGATGAAATAGCCAATATACCAAAGAATACCAACAGACATCATCCAGTTTATTGGTGGTCTAGTGATATCGAGGATCAAAGGAGAACAATGCAGAGGAAAAAGAGAATAGCCCAGCGACTACGAGCCCAAACGGGCATGGAAGAAGAAGGTCGCCTAGCCGTAGAAGAATACAGGAATGCCAGGAAGAAACTTAACTTCTTATAAAACAATCCAAGAAAAGAAAATGGCAGGAGCTGTGTGATGATCTGGATGCCGACCCCTGGGGGAAGGCATTCAGGATCATAACCAAACGTTTGGGTAGACATGTGCTGACATTAAGTAACGAAATGTCGGCACAACAAGTAAGAGCCTTGTTCCCTAGAGAGGAGTCTGCTAATAGAGAAGTGATCAGATGTGAAGGTGGCAGATTCACACAACAGGAAGTCCTGGAGGCAATTAATAAACTGAATCATAAAAAAAGCCCAGGATCGGACGGAATACCGGCTGCCATTATTAAAGTACTGGCAAAGATTATTCCCTGGGAAATGGTAGACATAGCCAGTTATGGTCTGCAAAACTGCACTTTTCCTGATTGCTGGAAAGCATCCAGGACAGTATTCCTCCCCAAAGCAGGAACAAACAACGAACAAGGAGGTTACAGACCAATCAGTCTCATAAATAACATGGGCAAAGTCGCTGAAAGATTAATAGCAGCCAGGCTGAGAGAAGAACTCGAAGAGAGGGACTGCCTACACCCAGAGCAATATGGCTTCAGGAAAGGACATTCAACGATAAATGCTATAAATAGAGTCATGAACTGGGCATTAACAAGCAGAAGAGGATCGAGGAGGACCAGGAAACTCCCCTTAATGGTAATGTTAGACATTAAAAACGCATTCGGATCCGTTCCATGGCCATCAATAATTGAAGCATTACAAGGAATGAACATTAGCGATTACTTGATTAATCAAATCAATCAATACCTTCATCAAAGATATATTGAAGTGAAAACGCTAGAGGGGAAGTCTTCATTCCAAATTTTTGGAGGTGTCCCTCAGGGGACCCATCCTCTGGAACATCTTTTACGATGGGGTTTTCAGACTGAACTACCCGGAGGGGGTATTTGTGATAGGGTATGCTGATGATTTAGCGGTTTTAGTTGAAGATAAGGAGGTCGTGAACATAGAGGAAAAAGCCAATCGGGCTTTAAACCTAATAGATGAGTGGCTAGAAAGGAACTTGTTGCAGATATCCCCTACGAAATCTAGCTGTATAATTTTCTCTGGAAGAAGACGAATAAGGAATATCAACTTAGACATTAGAGGAGAACGAATTATAGAGGTCAATAATGCAAAATATCTTGGAGTTATACTGGACAAAAGCCTAAAATTCGGGAACCATGTCGATATGATAAGTAAGAGGGTAACCCCCACTATCAAGGCTCTGAGTGGTCTCTTTCATAACCACGGCGCACCAAGGATGGAGATTAGGAGGTTGATAACTGCAGCCACTACGTCTGCGATACTATATGCGGCCCTGGCATGGGGAGACGCTATGAACATCCAGAGGAACAAAATGAAACTAAGAAGCGTTCATCGGCTTGCTTTGCTACGAGTTGCTGCAGGGTACAGGACTGTTTCATATGATGCACTGTGTATACTGACTGAGGTCCCCCCTATTGACCTACAAGTCAAAGGGCGTACATTAAGATTTACGGGACTGTCAAGAGATAAGGTTGCAGTTTTAATAGATCAGGAATGGCAGAATGCATGGGCTTGCTCGAAGGTGGGGGATTGGACCAGAAGACTAATCCCTAACATAAGAGATTGGAAAGGTAAAAGAAGGGGCAACGTAGACTTCTATGTTACACAATTATTGACGGGTCATGGCTCCTTTGGTCAGTACTTACATAAAATTGGAAAAAGGTTTACACCGCAGTGTGATTACTGCCAAGAGATAGATAACGCTGAACATACTATTTTTGTTTGTCCCAGATGGGCACGCAACAGATATTTTAATCAACTGGCTGGTGTTCAGTGATGTAAACTGGAATTGGTTTAGAAGGTTCGTGGGTGAAGTTCTCCGATCTAAGGAAGAAGAAGCTAGAAGACGGGGAATGTAGTAGGGATGGGAGGACAGTCCCTCCGTGGAGGGCCCGTATGCGGGTTCCTGAGAAGGGAGGGAACTCCTGGGAAGAAGTTGGGTAAAAGAAAGACCGAGTCCCAGCCGGCGGTGTCGGCCCTGTGGGTGCCCTGGCACTCGGTGGGGTCGGTGGCGCTGGTTTGAGGCGTGGCACAAAGACCGAGACCCGGTTCCCTGCTGAGGGGGTGGGGGGCAGCATAGCCAGACCTCATCTCTTAGGCGGGGAATTTCAGGCAGGCAAACAAAGAAGTAAAGATCCGAGACCGGGGAGGCTAACCTGTCGTGCCGGGCGTACTACCGGTGGGCGGGGGACGCCTCCTTAGAGTAATGGACACTCCCCACAACTGAGTTATACTTAATTGGATATCCGGTTGGGGGAATAAAAAAAAGAAAAAGAAAAAAAAGGTAACTTTAATCAGTACCCCGGCCCAGATGAGGAAATTAGTAAATTACTACTGTAGGGGTTGGATTATAAACAAATATACACTGCTTAGACATAGTCTGTGTACTTTACTAAGTGCCTTTACTAGGATTTGAATGTTGGAACTCTCAACTTCAAAATCAGCTGATTTGTGAAGATGCGTCACCACTAGACTAACCCAGTGAGTTTAATGCTGTGGAACTTACAGAAATATGTCACAACACAAAAAATTTTTAATATTGAGGCATTTAGTCTGTATTGCATCTGTAATGGAACAGGAATCCTTGATCAATTTGGTGTTAAATGATTAACTAGACTGATCGGCCAATAATGAAAGTTGCAAGAATATCATATAAATGTGTATACTAAACTATACACTGTGGACTTTTCATATGCAAATTCTGGGAAGATGAAAAAGACTAAAGATTGATAGATAAAATGAAGAATACTAATGTATTTGATGTGATTGAAAAATTGATAGACAACACAAAATAACATCCTGTTCAGACTGGGACAATAAAATAAACAGAGACAAAAAACGACAACTAATAAAGGAATTTGGAATAAATGTTGACTGCTACATACAAAAATTTATTAAATACAAGTGTGAGGTTTTACAAGTGCACTATATATTATAACCATTTGTTACAAAATGCAATCATTTAATAAAATAAATTACAGCTGATCATAACATATGTGTTTTTCATGAAGTAATTGTTAGTTTCGTTAATTGTTTTTTTTGCTAAAAAAAGCAAATTTAATTAAGTTAAATACCAAAGTTACCTTCTTGTTTTATCCCTCTCTATGTCTTTTTCTCAAGGAATTAATCTCTAAAAGAAATTGAGGCATTGGTATATGAATTTAAACTGTCATTCTTTACAAAATAAATATTTATAATGGCTCTGATACTTTGAAATTTTAAAATGTCAATCTTAATTCTTTAATAATTAATATACCAATAAATATTGTATTTGTTAAATTATATTTTATTAGGTAACATAACATCTTAAGCATTTACAGTGAGAAAATTGACATATGTTTGTATAATTAATTAACCACATACACTGGCAGTTTGTACTTGGAATAGAATGGAAAATTTTTTAGTATATGAAAAAATTTCAAGCCTAACCCAGATTCAAATCATTGTAAGTATGACTATCAACCACCAAGTCTTAACAGAAATCTAAATAAATAATTTTGAGTCAGATTTCACTATATCCAATAGGAAAAAATGTTTTCCTTGGTGTAAATATTTTTCTTAGCAGTCAGTATGAATATTTAGCTGAATATATTTATATTGCTAATGTGTATGTGGCAATCTGTTCAACTAGTGAAAAATAAGCAACTCCAGCCCCATGGCACAATAATTTAAGGATGATATTATGATATGTAGATGAGGTTTAGTCTTGTAGACTCAGGCCGACCACTCCAGAGAAGAGTGGTTAATTGAACCCCAACCACCAAAGTACACCAGTATTTATTGTCTAGTTAGTATTCAAATCCATGTAAGAGTAACTAATGTTCACTATGATTTGAACCTCAGAATCTTCATAACTAATGTTCACTATGATTTGAACCTCAGAATCTTCAACTTCAAAAATCATTTGTTAAACAAGTGATTTGTGATGAGTTTATCACTGACCAATCTGGTGGGCTATTTGGCTGAATAGGTTTTTAATAATGAATTATCTAAATTACAAAAAACTAAAATTTAAAAATATTGGTAAGAGCCCTTAAAATTTTACATTACTTTTTTTCAATAAGGAAAAATAATAAATATTTTCTTCTTACTGCAAACAGAAATTAACAAAAAATTACTTTTATAGATTTCCTCGTTAACAAAATTATTTGAAGTTGTATTTTAAAAAAGCCAACTTTTTTTTGTGTTAAAGATTTGAAATTGTGAAAAACGTTTTTATTATTTTGGGGACTCCCATACTTAAAGCAACCATTAAAGTAAAATTAATTATTAAGAAAATAATCCTTAATAACACTGAATGAGACCACGTAGGAATAAGAATTTGCAAAGGTCTAATGAAAACAACAGAAATCTATAAGATCATTAAACAAGAGCCAAAGACAAACAAATAGTAACATTACCATCTCATGGAGATAAATGGAAAGAGGCTAGGCTCCTCATCAAGGCATAGAAAGTTGCTCATCACATATGTGTTATTGAACCAGCTAAAGAGTCACTCAGATTCCCTCATGTCCAGTACTTATAGGTGTTTCAGTCACCAGTCATTCTCACTGTTGTCTGGGAAACTAACTGCTAAATGTTCACACGATTATCTAATCGCTGTTTATAATTTGATACAAACCGTTTGACCTCTTTGCAAACATAAGGTAATTCTAGGTAGTTGTGAATTTCTTTATTCCATGTGAATCACAGTGCCTCTGCAATGGATCTAGCCAACTTATTCTGGAAACATCGTATAATCTCAATGTCAGTAGTGTTTGTTGCACCCTACAGCTCTATGCCATACATCCAAATCAGTTTTATAATCAACTTGTATATTAAAAGTTTGTTGGAGAGTGACAAGTGTGAATTTCTGCCTAACAATCAGTAAAGCGTCTTCTTTGTCTCATGTGATACTTTCACGTCAAACTATGATCAAAGTAGAGCCCAAGGTACTGCATGTGCTCAGAGCGTGGAATGAAAATGCCATCTAAATCGAATCAGGAACAGTCATCTCTTCTTATTCCGAATGCAATATGACTTGTCCTATTCTCCATTTTGTTAACCATATTCTGATCAAGCCTAACATCGACTGGTGCTTCGCTGAGGCTAATTCTGTATCATCAGCAAATGAAGCAATGGTGACATGGTCCAGAGCCACCAGGTCTGCAGTTAAAATTGAGTACAGGTCTACTCTTAAGATGGAACCTAGTAGAACCTCTGATCTAATGTCAAAGAATTCAGATAACTTCATCATTGCATCTGACCTTGGAAAAACATCTATTGAGGTAGTTCGCAAAACCAGATAGAAGGGTTGAGGAAAGGTGCAAATTGACTTATGAAGCAGACCAGACAGCCAGAACTTGTCAAGAACAATTACACAGGCAGAACTTGCTTGCAGAATCAATAACACTGCCAAACAGAACCTCTTTTTTTCTAAGCACTTCATGATATTGATAATACTGGTCAACAAAATTTATTTTTTTATTTGTTAAATGAGAGTGTTAAATAAGAGCTGATTCTTACAGCATATTTATTATGTTGATTTCATATATGTTAATAAATTTTTTCTATTGAGCTCAGTTTTTTTGTAATTGAAATTTCTTTTGAAACCAAAAATGTATGGTGAACGTATTATGACGAACATTACATGCACTTTGTATTCACCTAAAATCTATTTCTTTTAGATTTTCTGTTGTAATTTGCTGTAGGTAGATCCCATTTTAAATTCCAATGGTAGTTGGTTAACATTTTTGAGTTCCATTTTTTCTGGTATTGTGTTTCCATTGTAGATATCTCCTGGTGTTCATGTTCATCACTGATAATGCTGAAATTGTTAGGAAAAAAATCCCAATGTGAATGGAAGAAATGGATTTTGAGTGACATTTTACACTCAAATTCTTTTTTAATTTTGAAGGAATTCACTCACAAGTTCTCTGTAGTTACTGGCCTTATGGTTTGCAAAGAAGTTGTTTACCACATTTTGAAATGACTTCCATGCAGCAACATTCAAGTCATTCAAACATTAGATCATTTATTAGTTTTTTTATTTGTGGGCCAAGAAATATACCTTCCTTTATTTTAGCATTGCTTATATTAAGCAATGCTTGTAAGAGATGCCATCCTTTCAGTCTTGATGCCAGTATTTCTGCTTGATTCTTTGATAAATTTAGATCACGAACCACATCATTTAATTATGACTAATTATTTAAATGGGGTTCAGTGTATCTATTTTCTAAAAGGCTGGCTCTCTTTCTTTGTCACCTGATACGTTAGCACAAGATTTGACATTCTCATCTCCATCTAAGTTTCATGTTTCTGGTGGTACTGGAATTGGAAGCTTTTGGCTTCGTGGCACTGGCTGCATGGCACAGGGAATATTAGGGTACTTAATAGTACGTCTAGTTTTAGCTGTTATCTTGCATATTTTTATTACAAAAAAATAACAGTGTGTGGTGTGATCCTTCGATTCTCTTCAAACCACGAGAATTGCAAATGGCATGTGACAAGATCTATTTAGCCAACCAGTCAACAATATTAACACAGGAAGCCACAGCAAATATGATTCGCTGTAATTTGTCCTCATCACCTAATTTACATCCAAAGTACAGTTCATACGACATTTTTATCAATGGAGTTATATTTATTTTCTGAGACTTTAATGTTACCTCACCACAGATGTAGCAGAAATTAATTGGATGATTAATGCAACTGCAAGGCATTGTTAATACATTATACTAACTAATAATGCTTAAAAAACAATTAATAAACATACAATTTAATAAACATATACTTACTTTACTAAACAACATATACCTGCAAATATGAAAGCCAGCTGCAAAACTGAATGTTATACACACAAGAACTTGCACTTGAATGAGAATTAAAAATATTTCTCTAGTCTGCATGACAGTTTATAAGTAAATATAATAACAATAGAAATAACTAATGAGTGGATGATATGTTTATAGTAAAATGAAAATAGGAAGAATGAGTCACATTCTTGTTCATTTAATTTGTGGATAAATAATAAACATGATGACTAATGTCTAACAAATCAATGTGACAACAATTAAAGAAGTATAATAAATAAACAAAAGCTGTTTAGTTGATAAATATTATAATTAAATATGTTCATAAAATACTATCCTTATGTAGTTCATGCATGATACTACCTGAAAATTAGAATGCTAGTTCAAAAAACAAAGACTGATAGAAGAATTCTGATTTTATATTTGAAATCAGCATGAAAATACTGTAAGAATCAGTTATTCACTCTCGTTTAACAAAATCATTGTTGATCAGTATAACAATTGGTAGAATGTTGACTTCTTAATCCAAACTGATGATCTGGATTAACTTTTTTCTGCTCCAATGTCGGCTGCAGCCTTCGAAGAAGCAACTTTTCAAACAACTTTGACAGAATCATAAAAGACTTATTGGTCTGTAGAAAGACATGTTGTATGTAAGTATCCGGACTTCAGTATCATCACTACTTGAGACACCTTCCACTCTGATCCTTTGAGTGATGTTTGAAGGATGCCAATGAAAAGGTGTGTAGTGTACTTGATGGTATTGAATGGGAGTGTAATTAGCATTTTATAAGTCACCACGTCAAAACCTGGTGCTTTCATTCACAATTCTCTTAGTTTGACTACTCATAGTACCTCCATCATTGAAATGGGCCTAATTGCAAGACTTAAAGACATTGGACTTTCCAAGAAGTCAATTATTTTCCTATCATTAAGATTCCCTCCATTGTATGGGAGAAATGTCTCGCTAAGATGTGCAGCAAATAGATCATCTTTTTCCCTATCGTTCCTGACCCATGACCTATCAGGCGCTTTCAATGCAGGGAACGATGACAGAATCTCATATTTCTCCTCAGGTTTCAATAACCATGCTTCCTCTTGCGAGATTAATGTTAAATAGTATGTTACAAATTTGATGTCATCAGAACATTTCAATGGAACCTGTTCAATCAACTCCTCTTCAATCCAGTCTCAATGTTGTCCTGTTGTTATGAAGGATAGGCGACTTCCTTTTTCTTATCAGCATCGTAAGTAGAACAGGCCAGTGGTCTGTTGTTGAGTTGTCACTAGCTTTAACAGAGGTGTAAATAGATAACATACCTGAAGTGACATAGCTGTCTAGCAGCAAGTCTGGTATTTTAGTTGAATCTATATGACAGTATGTAGCCTACATACAGTATGTAGGCTGTAAGCCTGTTGGCCACAAGAGGAGATTACTACTGTCGGCAGCTACATTGGTGACTTACATGTGGTCCCAGTCTAGATCAGAGCTTTTAATTCAAAAAGAAATCTACAGAAGCTAGACTCCTTACAACGGAGAGCAAACTTGAAAATAGTCGATATAAGAGTTTTATAACTTTTTCTATTCAAAAAGTGCCCTGTAATTAATTTTTAAAAAGCTAGTAAAATAAACCAATGTAATGTTTTTTTTTTTGTTAATTGTGCTCTTATGTTATCTTGTATACTAACTACTATTTTCATGTTATTTGGTATGTTTGATAAACACTGAAATTTTAATAAAAAATTATTCCATTACAGTCAAATTTATATATGCATAAAATTATACACATTTATGCATAAATTTATTACACTTTATATATGCTAGTCAGAATACATTTTTATGAACAGATTAATACATTTTATTAACAGATTCAGATTTTTCACTGTATGTAGAAATAACATGCGTCTCATGAGATATTTCCAAAATTAACTGGTATGTGTTTTTCAAAGTCCACATTTGTAACATCGGCATCTGTGAATGAATAGTTACTGTTTGCAACTTTTTTCACAAAAAATAAAAATTTTATCTTTTTGCAACAATTTGTCATACAAAATGTAAAGTGAGAAGAGAAATTTATATTTTAATGGCTCTGAAAAAAACAATTTTATCAGGTTGATAGTCTAGTTACAAAATAGTCAGTGCTTACAGGACTGTATCTGCAGCCATGGCAGAGGTTCCCCCAATCCGACTATTGGCAATACAAAGGACCAGAGGTATGAAGGCATGCCAAAAGAAGAAGCAGACACCCTACTTAAACTAGAGTGGCAAGAACATTGGACAAGAGCTGCAACTGGGGCTTGGACCCACCGGATGCTACCAGAGCTGGGACTGTGGCTGGGGAGAGTACATGGGGGTGTGGGATACTACATCACCCAATTTCTCTCTGGCCACAGTGAGTTTGGGTAGTACTTGTACAGATTTAAGAGAAGGTAATTTCTGGAATGGATTTACTGCGCTTCTGTGAACATTTAGCAGTTAGTTTCCCAGACAACAGTGAGGATGCCTGGCGACTGAAACATGTATAAGCACTGGACTTTGGGAAATCTGAGTGACTCTTTAGCTGGTTCAGTATCACATATGTGATGAGCAACTTTCTATGCCGATGATGATGATGAGGAGCCTAGCCTCTTTCCATTTATCTCCATGAGCTGGTAATGTTACTATTTGTTTGTATTTGTCTCTTGTTTAATGATCTTATAAATTTCTGTTTGTTTGTTTTCATTAGACCTTTGAAAATTCTTACACCTGTGCGGTCTTAGTCAGGGCAACTTTTTTTTCTTTTTCCTGTTTAGCCTCCGGTAACTACCGTTTAGATAATTCTTCAGAGGATGATATGTATCAGTGTAAATAAAGTGTAGTCTTGTACATTCTCAGTTCTACCATTCCTGAGATGTGTGGTTTATTGAAACCCAACCACCAAAGAACACCGGTATCCACGATCTAGTATTCAAATCCGTGTAAAAATAACTGGCTTTACTAGGACTTGAACGCTGTAACTCTCGACTTTCCAAATCAGCTGATTTTAGTCAGGGCAACTGTGTTTACGTATATGAACTTTATATAAATGTATGTACTTTATTTATATCTTTATGTATATGTACATTTTATTGAGGGTATTTGTTGGAAACCGCTAATCTCATGTACTTTTTGTAATACGATTTACTTATGGTTCCTTACTCAGAACCAATTGTAAATATACAAATTGTGACAGAAAAACATTATTTCACCACTTAACGGATTATTTTCTTAAAAATTAATTTTACTTGATTGGTTACTTTAAGTATGGGAGTCCTGAAAATGAAAAAAAAAAAAATTTTCACAATTTCAAATCTTTAACACAAAAAATTGCTGGCTTTTTTAAAAAAAAAACTTCAAATTTCATAACTTAGTTAATGAGGAAATCTATAAAAGTAATTTTTTGTTAGTTTCTGTTGTCTTCAATAAGAAGAAAATATTTATTATTTTTCCTTACTCAAAAAAATAATGTATAATTTTAAGGGCTCTTAACAATATTTTAAAATTTTATTTTTTTTTTAATTTGGATAATTCATTATTAAAAATCTACTTAGCTAAATAGCCCACCAGGTTGGTCTACTGGTAAACATGTCATCACAAGTCAGTTGTTTAACAGCTGATTTTTGAAGTTGAAGATTCTGAGGTTCAAATCCTAGTAAAAGTTAGTACCTTCTATATGGATTTGAATACTAGACAATGGTTACTGGTATACTTTGGGGGGTTGTGGTTCAATTAACCACACTTTCCTCGAATGGTTGACCTTAATCCGTAAAAGACCGTATCTCATTTACATGTCATACATATCATATTCATTTCATAGGGCCATGGGTGGGATGTTGATTATTGTTCATTAGTTGAATAGACTGCAACGTACAAATTAGGAAAATAAAAAAATAAATAAGGTTAGGTGGGGCAACTGGACCTTGATTTTACAACAAGGTTAAGAATGTCTGAGCTTATAAATCATCTGATCATCATATGATGAATATTTCTCAATTGTAACTGTTGGTACCAAAAGTGTCCAAAAAAAGTGATACTTATTTTCATTGGTTCCAGAGCTATAGCCAAATAAAATTTTAATTAATGAAATATTTGGATCTTACAGGGTTAAGGGCACATCGGTTCAAAAACGACTTCCATCTCCTTTTTTTTCTAATTTAAATTATATTGATTTATTAATAATTATTAACCTCTGGTTGTAAAAAAACTGTTGTTTACAGTAAACAATAATTCAGTAATAACAATAAAAAAAAATTATGAAAAAATATCAGAAGTTATTAATGAAATAAAATTTGATGTACTTTTCATTTTAAAAAAAAATGTGTATATGCAGTTTAATAGGCATACAAGTAAGTTATATGGTGTCCAAATTAGATTTTTTTCTGGGATGAGTGAAGAAAAATCCCTTTACTATTTACTACTATTACTATTTACTATTATACTATTTACTATTATAAACTTAAATAGTTTACTATTTAAGAGGGTGATCATTAATCCTAGGTTTCAAGTTTGTCTCAGAATTCCGTTTCAATTCATTTTTAATTTGACATCTTAGAGATTGTTAATCGGAATAATTTTTGCTTACTTTTCCTAATATATGCCAAATTTAGCTCTCTCACTTTTCAAGAAAATCTCTGAGTGATCTGTAATCCAATTTAAATATATTAAACAATTTTTACCCCTTTCACTCCCTTGGCTGCAAGGAAAATTGCAAAGGAAAACATAAAACTGGCACCTGCCAATCTTAATTTTATGGTTCTTATGGTCTCAACACATTTTTTGAATCTGCTTTGGTTAAACCATTTAGGGGATTCAAGATAAAATAATTTCTTTTTATCTTTTCTAGTACTTCCTTGAGAGTAACTATAAAAATTTCAGTTTTATTTATATTTATCCTGAAAGTGAGAGAAAGAAATAATGATGAACAAGTCAGTCATTTTTTTATTGTTATTTTCATCCCCTTAAGAGTGATTGAAAAATGTTTTCTTCATAGAAAGAAATTAAACAACAAAAAATATACCTGTTTTTTTCCAGGTTTTCTGATTTCCACTCCTTTGCAGCCACTAATTTAATCATTTAGATATTAGTAAAAATAATTTTTTCTCAGTTCTCTTAGATTAATGCGCCAAAATTAAGTTACCTGTTTATCTGGGAATTGGAAGAATTTATAATACATGACATCTTCTACATTATTACGAATCCATAGTTTAAACTTTATTTATCTTTTTATTAATATTTTGGCATTATTAGTAAAGAATACCGCAGTATACGATATTTTGCAATCACGGTTTTGATTAATTTCTGATTGATTATGAAAGTGACTCATTTTAGATCCAAATCTATGGCATATGAAGATTAGCAAAAAGTGTAAAATAAACTTTCAGAAATAATGTAAAATCTGCCCTGATAAGTACTAATTATTAAAGAATGTTTATAGACTAATTTTTTTTTAGATATCTTTTTTTTGAACATTTAGTGCTGTACTTGCCTCATTGAATTCTTAAATCATTCCTTTCTATATATACACTAAAAATATCTCTCACTGAAACAATCCCACATGATTCAGTATACACACACACACACACACACAAATATATATATAAACATGATCTTGCATATAAACTACAAAGGTTGCAAATTTTCCACACTTAAGCAACTCAAAATATACACACACAAAAACAATATTCTATATGATTAAACACAATTTAAATCACACATTCTTTGAATATATCTTAAACAAGAAAGATCTTTCAAAATCCCAATTCAAATACTAGTGCTACATAAAATTATAATACCACAACACCCAGCAAAAGCTAGCTCAAGAATGAAGAGTTTTATAACTTTTTCTATTCAAAAAGTGCCCTGTAATTAATTTTTAAAAAGCTAGTAAAATAAACCAATGTAATGTTTTTTTTTTGTTAATTGTGCTCTTATGTTATCTTGTATACTAACTACTATTTTCATGTTATTTGGTATGCTTGATAAACACTGAAATTTTAATAAAAAATTATTCCATTACAGCCAAATTTCTTCATACACTTTATATATGCTAGTCAGAATACATTTTTATGATATCTAATAATGTTGAATAAAAACTTAAACAACAGATTCAGATTTTTCACTGTATGTAGAAATAACATGCGTCTCGAGATATTTCCAAAATTAACTGGTATGTGTTTTTCAAAGTCCACATTTGTAACATCGGCATCTGTGAATGAATAGTTACTGTTTGCAACTTTTTTCACAAAAAATAAAAATTCTATCTTTTTGCAACAATTTTTCATACAAAATGTAGAGTGAGAAGAGAAATTTATATTTTAATGGCTCTGAAAAAAACAATTTTATCAGGTTGATAGTCTAGTTAGAAATGATAGGCTGGAAACAAGCTTGATAGAGTGGCTGCGTGGTTTATGAGCTCCAGGGGTTGACAACAGCAACATTTTGGCTGATCCAAGAATCTTTTCATTAAAATCAAAACTTTTTCAGGTTTTTAACAACAGTGTATTTTTTATAAATTTCTTAACTATTAGGTTTATTATAATTTTACTGCATAAAAAAATTTGCAGTACTAATTTATCTAAGTTGTAACATGAATGAAAAATAATTTAAACACAAACCATGTTAGTTAAAATAATAACATAGGCTTGGTTCTATGCTCCTCCATGAAGAAGAGCCTGCTTTCCTTAGAGAAGTTGTATATAAATATATACTGCCAGGATTTACATTTTTTTTAAAGAAAATTATATAACAAAGTAATACAATTTTTGTAGTGATAAAAATTCAAAATTAAAATTCAACTGAGATATATATAATTCAAGTAAATTTTTTTTTTGGTCTTGTCATTTGACTGGTTTGATGCAGCTCCCAAGATTCCCTAACTAGTGCTATTTTTTTCATTTCGGTATATCCCCTACATCCTACATCCCTAACAATTTGTTTTACATATTCCAAACGTTGCCTGCCTACACAATTTTTTCCTTCTACGTGTCCCTCCAATATTAAAGCGACTATTCCAGGATGCCTTAATATGTGGCTTATAAGTCTGTCTCTTCTTTTACTTATATTTTTCCAAATGCTTCTTTCTTCATCTATTTGTCACAACACCTCTTCATTTGTCACTTTATCCACCCATCTGATTTTTAACATTGTCCTATAGCACCATATTTTAAAAGCTTCTAATCTTTTCTTCTCAGGTATTCCGATCGTCCAAGTTTCACTTCCATATTAAGCGGCGCTCCAAACATATACTTTCAAAAATCTTTTCCTGACATTTAAATTAATTTTTAATGTAAACAAATCATATTTCTGACTGAAGGCTCGTTTCACCTGTGCTATTCAGGATTTTATATCGCTCCTGTTTCATCCATCTTTAGTAATTCTACTTCCCAAATAACAAAATTCTTCTACCTCCATATCTTTTTTCTTTGTTATTGTGGTCCATCTTTGTTATTTCTACTACATTTCATTACTTTCGTTTTGTTCTTGTTTATTTTCATGTGGTAGTTCTTGCGTAGGACTTCATCCATGCCATTCATTATTTCTTCTAAATCCTTTTTACTTTCAGCTAGAATTACTATATCATCAGCAAATCGTAGCATCTTTATCTTTTCACCTTGTACTGTTACTCCGAATCTAAATTGTTCTTTAACATCATTAACTGCTAGTTCTATGTAAAGATTAGAAAGTAACGGGGATAAGGAACATACTTGTCGGACTCCCTTTCTTATGTTCTTCAATTATTACTGTTGCTGTTTGGTTCCTGTAAATGTTAGCAATTGTTCTTCTATCTCTGTATTTGAACCCTAATGTTTTTAAAATGCTGAACATTTTATTTCAGTCTACGTTATTGAATTGCAAATATTACACAGCAGAAACTGACAGATATCTATTGTTTGGTAATTATTAAATTTTTATCAAATGCTTGTTTTCCCTCACTTTAAATATCTTTCTTTTCCAATAATATAATTTTTCTTTGTAATACAAAGTAAGTTGTAAGGACATCCTGTTCAAATAAAATATTATGTTAGCATTAAGAGTTACATAGATTGATTTCAAATCTAGACTGTCTTTATCTCTACAAATTGTCATTCATCACTAATTTAAAGATGTAACTGAAATACAGACCAACTAATGATCACTCTTTCTAACTCACAATTTTCTGTGTAATATTAATATTGCATCATTACATACACACATTGTTACTAGTATGTGATACAATAAAAACTCATATCTTCTTACTTTGTGGCTATTATAATAACAATAGTTATTAATTCACTCAAATGTTTATTTTAGTAAACATAATAATAATGTTTTAATAGAAATTTTTATTTTAACTCTGATAATTATTAAATAGTTTATTTATTATTTAACAACACTGTCTTTTTTATCATATTGTACATTGGAATTCATAACAAAAAACTGTAAAAGTTATTTAGCGATTGATAACAATATTCAACAAAGTTTAAAAGTTAAAATAATTAATCTCATTTATTACTTAAACGTATGATTTATTTTTGGAATAAGGTAGCTTTAAAAATTGAATAATCTATTTTTTGTAGTCATTCATTAAAATTACTGTAGCTTGATCAGTATCACTTGAAGTGAATTGTAATAAAAACTTGTTTGTAAGTTGCCAGTCGATAGTATTAAATTTAAGTATGTATTTTTGTTTTGGACAATTTAAAGATATGTTTTATGATTTCCAGTTTACTTTTTTACTTAATATGTCGAAACCGAGTAACCTTACTCTTTACAGTTATACATGCCAAATTATAAAATAATAAGGAAGTTACAATATTAAGATATGTAAAGTTACATACAAGTTGAAATATAAAATCTTCAAGAAAATATGTTTCTAATTAAAAAATGTGGACTAGTTATGAGGTATTCTTGTTTAGTGTGCCTCAAAAACTAGTGATTTCCACATGGTAACTGAACTGTATTTTGTGGCATCAAAATTTACTAATTTAACTGTATTTTTATTGATCAAGGTTTTTCCATAGTTCCTTTTCTTACCTCTGAAGCAGCAAACAAGGGACAACAATCTGGAAATTATTTAATGAACATTGATCCATCTACATTGTTTACAGATTCAGAAGTCCAAAGTTTGTTTCTATATTTACAAGCTAACTAATGAACTGGAAATTTTATTTTATTGTACAAAGTACACAACTCATTTTATCAACATTGATGAAATAATTCATGATAATTGTGAAATTTTACTTTTGTTTACTTATATGAAGTAAATAATTTCATAACAACTGAAACCTAATGTTGTATCTACTTGGGACTGGGTGACTAATTAAAACAAGAAAATGTTTTGTGTTAGCTATTGTTTACTGCGAGAAAAATTACTAAATTATATAGTTTTTCATTCCATTTTAAATATGTACTGTAGCATAAAGTAGCATTTAACATTATTTAATTTTCTAAAATTGTTTTTATTCACTGTTTTGTATATAAGTATATTACAAACCTGGTCATTCATTAGTCCAATTTACTATTATACTCTATACAAGTGCTCTCTATTGGAATATATCCTATAATGTGTATATCTATCTATTTTTTATGTTGGAGAAGATTATCTCCAAAAGTAAAATCATAGAAACCATTGTGGTCATTACACCTGTACTTCCCAAAAATCAAATTGAATCATTATGGTTATTAATCTGAACAAAGAAAAATAGATTCATTTTGATTGATGAGGATATGTTGGAAGAAGGAAACAGATCTGTTCTTATTTCTCATCATTTATTTCTTTCCGTAACTTTAAATTAATGGCCGCTATAAATAAATTGCTGGAATAAGTTATCAGGGAATAATTCATTGTAAAAACAAAATGGGAGATTATATTTTTCTCTTTAAGAAAAATTTTAACTTTATTATGAAAATGTGAGTATTAAGTAAAAATTACTTTTTTCATAAAACAATTTTTTTTATAAATCTTTTTTTATACTGTCAATTTTGGGCTGTGCAGTTTCTTTTATGTTACACATAAAAATGTATATGTATTGATTGAAATTTTTTTTTTGTCCATACATATACTTTATGTATAGAACATATTTTTTTCTTTTTGCAAGTCCTCTGATGTACAAGGGCTTGTAAAAATGACATACTTAGTAGTTAGTATTATAAAAATATTAATATTGTACATATTTGATGTCATAACCAAATGGTTTGGAAAAAAAAAAATAACCAAATGTTTTTTGCAAAAAAATTAACATTAAACACTGGCCATAAATAAAAGTGGATAGAAATTCCTAAAGAAAAGTAACACTCTAAACCAAGTTTATTAGGGAAAATGAAGGGTGAAAAATTTTTAATTCTCCTCATTCCCGAGTTGAATGTAATATTGCACACCAACAAGCCATTAAAAAAATGCAGGTGATATTCAGTCCTGCAAAGTGTCATCAAAGATACTGTAATGTGCATAGTTTTTCTTTGAGAAAGTTTTTCTGAATAGTACTCTTTGTACTTCTAAAGCTTCACACATATTAAAACCATAAGAAACTAGAGACAGATAGTATAAACCATTACATTAATGTAATATATACTTTTTTATAGGAGACCATGTATAATACACATTGTCTATACAGTAAAGGAAGTGCTACCATTATTAAAGAAAGAATTCAGTCATAGTTATTTATTAGTGTGTGGAAAATCCTTTAGTATTTTCTTCCTTAGTATTCCTTTATTATTTTAAAACTATGTTGTCATTTTATTACCCTAGTTTAAATTTTATTTGTAGTAAAAATAATCTATTCGTAAAGAAGTGAATCATAAGAAAAGAAAAAAATGTTTGAGAACAATGTTATACAAATATCTCAAAATTAAAGGCTTATAATTTAGTTTTATGCATATCAGTTCAAACTGTTACTAAATTTATAAGAATCTTTTTTTATTCGAATGAGTCATTAATTTGAAGTTTAAGATAGAATATTATTTATGACCTATTTACTTTTATTGTAAAAATAAATATTTTACTTTTTAAATTGCTTTGTTGCTTAGGGTCAAGATTAAAAAAAAATGTAAACTATTATTGAACAGTAGTACAGAATTTGTTAAATGTAAAAAGCTAATTTGACTTAAATTTATTCTTTGTTTTTTTATTTCAACATTATTTATTTATTTTTTTAATAATTTCTATTACCTGGAGTACAGGTTCCTCAAATCCACCATTTACATGATGGAAAAATGCAGGAAGAAGAATGGGAGATATAATCAGACTAAAATATTACATGCTAGAAGTAATAAACACAATTTCTGATCAGTAACAAAATGTTTAACTAGCTAATTTAAACAGTTAAAAATGTTATGAATATTAAATGTCCCCCTCCCCAATCGTTCTCATTGTATATAATTATAATTAGGGTATCATTTCTCTAATTAAGTACATAGGCAGAACTAGTAGAATGGTTAGGTAAATTTAGTAAAAACATAATAATGGTTATTGTTTGAATCAATAACAAGCTAATTATTAACAGATTCTTCTTGAGCCAAATTAAACAATTTACTTTTTTAAAAGGTAAAACTGAGAAAATATGTAGAACTGACACTGATCATTTTTGTACAGAATTGAATATGTGTTAGATTACAGTTTGTAATTTTATCAAACGAACTGAAATTAAATTTAAGTAATTTATAATTAATCACTAAATTCTAAGCTTAGTTTTTAATGTGGCTGTTTTACAATATTAATAAATAGAAATATAAAATAGAATACTTACTTGGATCAACACCTGCTATACACGTTCTTTCTCATTAAGCCATTTAATATCTTTTTAAATGAATCTGTTATAACTCATTTACTTGTTTATTAGTCCTATAATTAGAGAAACAATAAGTTGTGCTAAAAGTCCTAAAAAATAAAGAATATTTAAACAAATAAAAATAGTACAAATTTGAATGAAATTAATTAATTTATCTTTCTGTTTTTATCCAGTCACACTTTCAACTACATTAGAATTACTTTTATTCATTATTCACCAAATATTAATCAAGCATTTAAAAGTTATTATGCAACCTTACATGGCAATCTCCAAATATTCATCATTATGATTTCTACAGTTTGACATTAACTTCAAATGATTTAAAAAAAAAAAAAGTTTATCTATGCTAGTTTGTCTGGAACAAGTTGCTGGGTAGTATGTTAAGAACATTAACATATCATCTTAAAAATAGATATATGATTGTGAACAAGCATTAAAATATAAAGATGAACAAAGATGCTGGCATCAGAATATCTTTATTCTGAAAAGCTTCTGACTATCCTGAAAAATAATTTTAACTAAATACATCTGTAAAATAAAAATTCTGAACAGAAGAGTTAAGAACAAAATATAAATCAGTAACTCAGAATTGTAAATAAGTTTCACCACAGAACAAGTCAGTAATGCACAAAAGAAATCTCATGCACATATATAAACTTAATCAATTTTGAACAAACATCAACTTTCCTGTTCCCCTTTGCAGTTTAATTGTAGCATTTAGATCTAAAAATTTTGTAACACTTTTTGGGGAAATTAAATCACCATCCAGAAAAAGATTGGGATAGGAAATGCCTTCAGTGGAAATCTTCACAATCTGTCTTTCTGGGATTTAGTTAAAAAATTAACTTTAACTATTTCAAGATAAGGGTATTCATACATTTTTCCTGTATTAAAATTTATCTAAATAATTGCTAAATCAGCAAAAACTGTTAAATTTACTTAAGGAATTGGCTCTTTTGTATAATTTACGAAGACCAAGAATAAAATAGGACCAAGTATGTAAATGAAGTAAGTGTTCCATTGTTACTTGGTAATTTTATTTAGGCTGTGGTAAAATATTTTCAGAAATATTGATTTAAGTATTACCAAAATCCATTCAAAAACTAGCTTAATGTTGTGCTCTTGATTTTTAAGAGTTTTTTAGTGGATAATTAATGCCAAAAATCATGGGAATATAGTGTTGTAAATCTTGTTCTATTTATTTGATATTACTATAAACTTTTTGGACCCAAATGTACAATGAATACAGGAAAATGCCTGTTTAATTAGGAACTGTCAAACTCTAAAACATAAGCTTTGTTGTAAAAATATTGCCATGTTTCATCATATGAAAGGCAATGGAAAAATTGAATTTCAAAAAACAAAAATTGCCTCATGATTTAAAATATTGCTCACTATAATTTTATATTTACATGAATTGTTATTCAAATCTGTCAATACACCATGCTGACCATTCGGTAATTTTTTTGGATACATTCAAGTGGATTTTTTTTGGTAACCAGTACTCAACAGTCGATCACTTGAAACTTTTAGTTATATTTAAAACTAGCTGCCCGGCAATTTCTAGATTTGGTTATAAATACAGATTAAATGAACACAAATTAAAGTTTGATAAAACATTATGGAACTACACAAAATTTAACCTTTTCCTTCGCAAAAATATTTCTTTTCACCGAACTAATATATATTCTGAATATGAGCCAAATCGTATCATAAATACAATTTTCGGAAATATCTCGACTTCCAGTGGGTACAACTAATTCAGAAACCTTCGCAGACGTGCACACAACTTACCAAAGTTTCATCACAATGGATGATTGGTGTAGCACGCAAACGGGACAGTCATTTTTTTATATATATACTTACAGACACAGCAATGCTTCGCTGTTGCTAGATTTGAATACATATATGTATAATAAATGAACACAATTGATAAACTGAACATTACGAAATTCACAAAATTTAACCTTTCACTTTATCCATTTTCCCTATTTCCTTTCTCCCGCGTGTAAATCGGTCCAGTAGTTTTTTAGTCTATAGCGTAAACACAATGAACATTGCCTACATATATACATGAAAGTCTGTGTATTTGTTTGGAAAATATCTCGTCACCGGGAATTGTTTTGCAAAAAAATTTTTCACGTAACTAGTACTTATTCTGAATACGAGCCAAATCGGATCATAAATGCATTTTTCCAAATATCTCAACCCCGGCGCCATTGCAGGGGTATTTATTTACATGTAACACATATTCTTAATATGTGCTAAATCGAACCATAAATACAATTTTTGTTAATACCTCGATCACAGGGGTGTCCAATTTTTTGAAAAATATTTATTTTTAAGTATCTAATATGTATTCTGCATATGAGCCAAATCGGACCATAAATACAAGTTTCTGGAAAATCTCAACCCCAGTGCCACCTAGCAGGTCCAAAGTAATTGATAAATCTACGTGAGCATGCACACACTCACCAGTTTCATTGGAATCGAATGAATGGTGTAGAAACACATATAGGATGAACAAATATTAATTTTAATATATATAAGATTATGCAAATTATGAACCTATAACTCAAGGCAGCTTTTAATAAACGAATAGGTGCAATGAAACTTTTAATTTTTTGATTTTCATAACTGAAAATTCAAATTTATCAGACTTTAGTCAATCAACCCTTCTAATTTGATATTTAATTAATGGATGCTCTGACAGAAAAGTTCTAAGCAGTTCATTTCCCCATACAAGGCAGAATATCAACCTCTGTTAAATGGGAGTTTTAGAAGATTCTGGCCATTCACAAAAAAAACAAAAAAACATTGATAATATACATTAGATGGTAACAAGGCATCATTTATCCAATATTAAAGAATTTCACTCTATAAAGATTCTTCAATAATGGCTGATAAGTATTTAGAATGTAGTCTTTTTTACATGTTGTTAAACTCAAGATTAAGGAATTAAAATCTGGAGATATTGGGCAATAACTTGAACTAATTGGTGAATATACTTCATCTATGTAGACTATTCAAAAATTACCCCCTTTGAATGGTACAATAATTAATTAAATACCTCAATTCTTCTCAGTAGGTAAAAGCTAGATTTAATCCAGAACTATTCACTGAACCAACTCTTTGATGCACTTAGAACAAATGAAAGTTTTTAAGCACATAGATGGTACTTGCATATCTTGAGATTTGATTGCAGGTGAACTGTACTATACTAATAAATGCAGAAGATATTTTTATAATTGTTCCAAGATCCTTTGGTTTTCATCTAGAAGAATAATCATTAAAAAAATCTAACAAATAATTTAACAGAATGGATGCAAAACAACAGAGTGTTTTTTTATTCATAAATTGAAATTTAGAACAACAATAATTAGTTTTTATGTAAATTAGATTAACTTATATTGTAATGTTCAGTAAAACAATCATAATTAGTAAAGCTTAGAAAGATGGCAACCTTATACGTTTATAGACCTATTTAAGGACTTTTCCTAACTGAGGTTCACACAAAGGACTAAATTAGTGGCTTAGATGACTACTAAGTAAATCCAGGTCTTCTACTCCTGTTCATAGTTAAAAAGGGAGATAAAGAGAATTTATTGGAAAGGATACAATTATTTCGTTTTGGAACATATAAAGGTGAGTGAAGAAAAATAATGACAACAAAAATGTAGGATTGGGAGGGTAATAGAATCAGCCAAGTACTATGAAGAAACTAACTTCTGTGGCAGAGTGACAGTATCTCTACATTCATCTGGAAGGTTCTGGGTTTAAATCCTCATCAGGTTTGGCACTTTTCAAACACTGCAAAATTTATTTTTCATCAAAAACAAAATGGAAGGTAAGTGATTGGGTATGAACTTGCAGTTGTGAGAGTGAAAATAAGTAGAACAAGACATAGATTCAATAAACTGAGGTTGGATAAAGCTAAGTAGCACATTGAAAGAAGATAGGATACATGACATGGCGCCTATAATCAGGGTTTCAGAAAGCAGGGATTTTAAGTACTGCAGTTCTGATAATCCATTAATAGTATACCTGAAACAGAAACCTCTGACAGTAAAAAAGTTCAGCATATGAGTTCAAGATCTCAAGTGAAAGTTTTTCTTATCAAGGACTGTATTTCAATATATATTCAGTCATCATGTGTCCTCTTAGCTCTGGTTTCCTTATTATAGTATTCTTAAAGTTTAAAAAATGGAATCTTTTGTCACAAACTTTCATTCATACATTAAGCTTTGTTTCAATTGTAATATATATTCCCACATTACTTCATTCTATTTGCAATAATTAACATTAAACATTGGAAAACAGCCGCTACCTCAATTACTTTCTTTCTTACACACCCTTTTTTCTTTCTTTTTCCTGTTTAGCCTCTGGTAACTACCTTTCAGATAATACTTCAGAGGATGATATGTATGAGTGTAAATGAAGTGTAGTCTTGCACAGTCTCTGTTTGATTATTCCTGAGATGTGTGGTTAATTGAAACCCAACCACCAAAGAGCACCGGTATCCATGATCTAGTATTCAAATCCATGTTAAAATAACTGACTTTACTAGGACTTGAACGCTAGAACTCTCGATTTCCAAATCAGCTGATTTGAGAAGACATGTTCACCACTAGACCAACCCGGTGGGTTTTCCTTATACACCCTACACTTGCTCTACAAAGCAACACTGAAATTAATATCCAATTATAAAAATACATTGTACATAAAGAATTTCTCCTTTTTGATCCATTACAATCAACTGTTGAAATATGTACAAGGGTGAATCATATTTAAATGGTAATTCTGCTATTCTATGCAGCAAGCAGTTCCGAGCTGTATGGCAGAGTGGAGGGTTAATGTTTGATGTGTTAGAGAAGGGAAACCAGCGTGGTTAGCTCCTCCACTCTGTTCAGTCGTCAGTACAGCCATGAGTGTCCAAGAGGTTCCGTCGTCTGTTGCACAACATATAATGTTTTGAACTAATGAAGATGTGAAACCTGTGGAAATTTTAAGCCATTTAAAGGTATAGTTTGGGGATGGTACACTATCCCAGAACCAAGTGTATATGTGGGCCAGACAATTTAAGAGCAAATTAGAAATTGAAGAAAACAAAAGTCATGATCGATGTCCAAGCTCAAGTCTCACAGCTGACAACAACCGTGCCATTCGAGAGCTTATCAAAGGTAATTGCCGATTCACTGTTGAACTGTGGGTATCAGCTATGGGAGTACTCAATCCATTATCACTGATCATCCTGGATTTAAAAAAATTAGTACTCGATGGGTTCAGAGGTTGTTGACCAAAAATCCAAAATAGGTCAGGTTGGAGATCTGTGAGAGACTTCTAAATTGATTTCGGCAAGAAAGGGATGATTTTTTGAGGTGCATTGTCACATGTGATGAAATATGGGTCATCATTACATTCCGGAGTTAAAAATGGCGAGTAAGGAGTGGTGAAGGAAGGATGAGGGCTGCCCAGTGAAGGCCAAAATCAGCCGGAAAAGTTCTTGCAATAATTTTTTTGACATTATGGGAGTTTTATTCGTTAACTTTCTCCACCATCAGTGAACAGTGAATGTGGTTTCCTGTTGCCAGCTGCTACAGTCAATAAAAGCTGCCTACCGAAACAAAAGATGGGGTATGCCTATTAGAGATATCATCCTTTTCCATGACAATGCCAGGCTACACGTTGCGATTTTGATAAGGGATAAATTGGGAAAAATCCACTAGGAAACTCTCAACCACCTTCTCTATAGTTCAGATTCGTCCCCCTGTGACTATTTTTTGTTTGTGCACTCGAAAGAGACGCTTGGTGGGGAACGATTAAAAAATAATTAAGATGTCAAGGCTGTTAATTAAGATGTTCAGTCAGGTCAATTGGTTGACAAATCGTCCTCAAACTTTTTATTAGAGAAATGATGAATGTATGAATTGTGTATATTATTAATCAATAAATTTATTTAAAAAAATTGCTGTTTATATTTGATTCACCCTTGTACTAATATTTTCTCAAATACAGAAGTTTATCTTTAAATTTAAATATTTCCTGATTTCCAAATAGTTGATCATAAAAGTTCTGTAATTTGGTCATCTGAAAATAATATTCTAAACTTAACAAAGCAACAAACCTATGGAAGTAAATAGTAAAAAATATTTTGTGATAGTGAAATAAGTAGCACTACTATCATCAAATTACCTGCTAAGCATTCTATGGCTATGGATTCCACAATCACTGAAATCATTGCTCTAGCAGATTAATACAAAATCTTTCAATAAGGAAGGTTTTGTTTTCATCTTTTTACTCGCATTCAATTATTCAAAAATAAATATTAAAAATGAAGTCATCACTAATGAGATAAAAAAGTTGAAAATTTTTAAATTCTTTGAAAGATAGTAAATAATATACATGATACTACAGTTTTAACTTCAATTAGAAAAACTCATCAGTACGAACGATGAAAACATCAATGGCAAAAAAAAAAACATGTTTAATATATTGAACAGTTTTTAGAGTAAGGGATGGGAATTTAAAAAAAACATTTAATTTACTTTAAAGTTTTCCTAAGTAGAAATTTTCATTAAATCAAGCCTTTATTTTATTTTTATACTCATTAAAGAACTATTTACAATAAGATGAATTTTTAATAAAAATTATTCCTTGAAACTTGAGGAATAATGTAATTAATTAGTAAAATGATAATCCAAGGAGAAGTTTTGAGATTTACGTGATAAATTAATCAAAAAAATTATTTTTGTGTAAATATTGTTCCTCATAATTTTTGATCAGGAGTAACTTTAATAAAGAAAAATTCTAAAAGTACTTTTTAGAATGTTCTCTTTAATTTTTCAGAAGTAAGTTTTTCATAAAATCAATACTTTCTGAAATGTATTATCCCATTTTTTTCATTACTCTCAGACTCCTTTCAGTCAGGTCAAAATTTAGTAGTAAAAGTCCCATTATAGGAATTATCCTACTAATTTTCAGTAATTTAGATTGAAGTAATTTTTAATTTCGGTTGATACACATATACACAAATTCATACATACAAAACCTGTAAAGATTTTTTTTACATTTACAGGGTTAGGAGACTTCAAAACGCCAAAAAATGTAAAGAGTAGGGGTTGAAATTTTAACTGACAGCTATACTTTCCATTTGTTATAACTCAGAAAAGTAAAATTATAAAAAAAACAAATTCCAAACATAATGCAGCTTAATGATAAACGATTTAGTTAAAGAATAATATTATAATATTTCATTGGTATATAACTTAAGGAAAGATAAGGTAAATTTTTATTTTTGGAGGTAAGATAACACTAAAAATTACAAAATAATTAAAATCAAATCACAAATCTTTGTAAACGCTTATAAAACAGGACTTAAAAAATTATTTTAACAAACAATACATACAAATTATGTTAAAATAATTTGAACACAGCCCTTATACATAACAAAAAAATAATAAACTATAAAATAAAATGATAATTTCTAGTTTACTTATTTTACCTACACGTAAAACTGTTTTTAATATTAAAAAAAAAGTTTTTAATGAAAATATTGATAGTAATAAAATACTTAAAAATATATGTACAATATAATTTACAACCATATTCCTAAGCAAGAAGAAATATTCTGTAATTACATAAAACATATAATTAAATTATTATTTTTAAACAAAATGAAACTATTTCATTTTTTAAATAGAAACTTATCCTGGTATTAAAGATATTAGACAATAACATGACAAAACCAAATAATAAAACAGTAAATGACATTAGAAAATTAAATTATTGATTTTCAATTAAATAAATTCATATTACTAATAAATAAATAAATAAAATCATACAAAACTCATCAATATTAATATACCATAACCAATAAATATAATCAATGGCCTTCTAAAAGACCATTTAAGTTTTACCCTTTTTTCTGTAATTTTTGTAACAGTGATTATTTTTTTCTTCTGCAACTTGGTAAAAAGGGTAAGATAAAAGCAGCTGCAATAGCAGTTAAACAGATTTAACAGTGACAATGACGGATCTATATTGCTCCTGACATATTCATAACATAACTCTTGTTGGAACACATATGTAAGCATCATATCATATCATGCTATTACCAGAAAAACACAGGGCCAGCTCTTAACATCTGACATATTCATAACATAACTCTTATTTGAACACATATCTAAGAATCATACCATGCTATTACCAGAATAACATAGGACCAGCTCTTAACATTTGAATAAGGAAGAAGAAGATATAAATCACTGCAGACACTTTTCTTTGGTAATTTGTAAATTAACCTTATTGTGTTTTGGAAACGGCTATATCCTGGAATTCAATTCATTCTACAGCAATTCAAGTTTATTGCTATTTCAATTATTTATATAATTACAGCTTATAGACTTAACAATTTCATTATTATTATTACTTATTTAATGTATATGAATTATCTAAATTACCATTTTTTTGGAAAAAGTAGATTATGTTTTTTAAAAGTAACTTTAAATGTACCATTTAAGTAACACATATTTTATTACAGTTATGTTTTTTCAAATTAGAAATTTTTAGTTCCAAAAACCTTTAAGTTTTTCTTCATTAAATTAATATAAAATTTATTGACAAATATTCTGAGGTATAAAAAGAGATATGACATTACACATCTGTCATATTATAATATTTACAAAATTATGTTACATCACCAAGAACAAAAACTGTAAACTTCATTACATAAATTAAGTTTACAATATGGTTTCCTAAATAACTGAGAGTATTACAGGTATGGTAATTTAATTAACAATTATAATTATTATAACAAGAACATTAATAAGCAAGATCTGTAATAAATCTTTCAATCATAAATGAAAAAAAAAATGTTTTTTTTTTTAAATTAATAACAGTGTATTAATGTAAAGAGCTAACTCTGAGTTTTCTTGTTATAAAAAATAACTAAATGCAGAGGAGTTCATAAACTACATTTCCCATTACAAAAAAAACTTGCTTTTGTAGAGTTATGTTTTATGAATTACTTGCTGGAAAAAATTCAGTTTTAAAACTTGTTATTTCTTTATTGTTTAGAGTGGAAATTTATTAGAAGAAAACGTGTAGTAATTGGGGCAAATTACAATTAAAAAATACTTCAGTTCTTGCTTGCTTTTCTGATAGTATAATTTCAGTTTTACATAAGTTTGTTAAGAGAAAAAATTAGTGTTTAATTATACTTTTTAGTAGAATTTTGATTAGATTATTTTTTCTCATAGTCAGCTTCAATATGGTGAAAATAAAAAAGGGTGTTGTTTTGGGACTCGGTTATGGTAGGAATTTTTGCATACATGAAAAAAGTAGTTACCTTTAATATAATCAGTAAACAAAACTTATGAAACACTGACAACTAGGAAATCAAATGTAAAATACAATAGTTTATATGAGTAACTTGACAACTCTTATACAATTCGACTAATAAATTGCAATTATAAAAATAATGAATAACAGAACAAGTTTAAATACTGCATAAAACTCAATTTTTTACCATTCAATAGTTCAAAAGATATTACTCTTCAAAAACAAGTCTTTTGTCTGTGATGCAATATTATTATACAGTATTATTACAAAAGGGTCCATAATGTTTCTCTAGGAGTCTGGAGAAAAGAAGGTTGGTTGTACATTATATCTAAAATTATTCTGATATAATATAGTGCTACTTTTTGCAATACCTTTCTTTTTCTGTTTAGCCTCTGGAACCACCGTAAGGTATTAACTTCAGAGGATCAATGAGTAAGATATGATATTATGAGTAAGATGCAATATTATTATACAGTATTATTACAAAAGGGTCCATAATGTTTCTCTAGGAGTCTGGAGAAAAGAAGGTTGGTTGTACATTATATCTAAAATTATTCTGATATAATATAGTGCTACTTTTTGCAATACCTTTCTTTTTCTGTTTAGCCTCTGGAACCACCGTAAGGTATTAACTTCAGAGGATCAATGAGTAAGATATGTATGAATCGTAAATGAAATGTAGTCTTGTACAATCTCAGGTCGACCATTCCTGAGATGTGTGGTTAATTGAAACCCAACCACCAAAGATCACTGGTATCCATGATCTAATATTCAAATCCATACAAAAGTAACTGCTTTTACTAGGATTCGAACATTAGAATTCCCGACTTCAAAATCAACTGATTTGCGATGATGAGTTCACCACTTGACTATACAATCTAGGCTATGGTAAATGTACTGAATGACATGACAATTCATTGATCAAATTCAAGTGAAATTTATCAGTTAGGTTATGTTTAACTTACAACACAATTATACGTAGTTGAAAAGCTACAGTGATCAGCGAGTTTCAGAAATGTTTAAAAAACTTATGAAAACTGAATTTGATAGAGGTACTCAGAAACTCTCATAAAAGAGCAAAGCAATCACTGAAGGCAGAAGTGATAAACAGCATCAAATCAATTTAAATGTTATCATGTAATTTTATGGAAATAGGGATTGTTTAACTGTAAAACTGCTAAGGGCAAGCACCCGCTGGAATAATCAGACAGCAATATGATTGGATAAAACATCTAGATGATGTGATGTCATTTAGAAGTTGAATGAAGGTTAGCTAATGAGTCAACACCTATCAACATGATACAATGAGTAAAACACAACCAACAATTTTCTCTCTGTGGTAAGAGTGCTGCTAGTTCAATTTTCTGTTGCTTGTATGATTATTGAATACATTTATCTTTCCGCTATATTATTATATCTGTTATAAAAAATAACTGTCTATCCATTCAATAATTTGATTTACTAATAATTACTGTTCTGCTAATAATATGGTATTGCACCTAACAAAATTAAAAACAATCCAAAATTTATTCTTAAATTTGTATCTTTAGCAGAAAAGCATCTTTGTTTATATGTTTACAAAAGCTTATTATAAAAAAATAAATTTCAACTTTTTCATCCATTTTGCCCAAATATGGATGTATCCAATAATGCAATTTCCTGATATTCCAATTGTTTATATTGATCAATGTTAAACACGATAAAGCATCATCATCATCATCAAACGAATAAGTCAATGGCGATATTCTTGTAAGATCTGACACAAGACAATGAATCACTTTAAAATGTTTTTAATAATAATAAAATTGCATAATAATAACATTGTTGTTATATTGCTATCAGATCAATTCCTGTATCACTTTATAGGCACTCTAACACATACTGAAATAAAAGGAGCTTAAATATTGTATCTGTCTAAAATGTTGAAATTATAGTTAAACCATCTTTTTCTTAAAAATTCAATAGTCTACTGAAATGAAGTTGGAAGGATAATGGATGACTACATGAATAAAGTGTGAATTTACAATTTACTCTTAGTTTTACAAAGATTTTTTAGGTTGAGTTTGTACATACCAAATAATTCTGATTATATGGAACCCTTGATTTATATCTATTACATGTTTAATAGCAAATGCATACTTTTTTGGTTTAAATTATATTAAAAAAAAAGTTACACTATTATAAATTATTAAAAAAGGTCATGAATCCCTTTAAGACATTTTTGAGGCATTGTACTGAATGTATTTTAAATAACTTAATTATTATGAAAAAATTACTGTTTAACAAAAAGGTACTAAGACAAACAGATCACTAACCAAATAAATTTGAATAAAATTAGGAGAGAAATAATCAAGGTTTAATTTACAGTGTTTATCATTAAAACTAATTAAAAAGTGTTGCTAATTAAAATGTGCTAGTTTTGCATAGCCAATACACTCTATTGTGATTTAAAATCTACTCTATGAGATACAAGGTTCAGAAACATCTCATCAAAATAAATGGGATGATACAATTTATGCAATAATAAAATTATGGAGTTTTTTTTTTAATTATCAAATTGTTAAAAAACTTTACTTAACATAAATAATTAATAGAAAGTTAACCCGATATTCTGAAAATCCTGCACATTAGCCAAGACCAATAAACAATTTTCAAAATTACATACCGATTATACAACCTGCACAGAATGAAAAGTTTTTAATATTGTTAATTATGTACAAAATAACTACTATTAAAAATTTACATGACCATTTTGTTACTTTTAATTATTTTAACACACAACATGTCACTATGATGTATAATCTAATATAAAATAAAATTATTAAAGAAGGTCATTGACTGGTTACTTCTATCTCAATTCTTTACTTCCAGTTATTCACATTCAAATAATTGCTTTTTTTAAATAAACAATTATTATAACATGTAAATATTGTAAGATACCCACATTATTAAAAATAATTATAATAAAATTTTCTAACTGATTAATTAAATTCCTATCTTATTAGGCTCAAATAATATTTTTCCATTGTTTTACAAATAATAAATAGTCTTAAGTATTATCTCGTCCACGATCTCTGTCACGGTCACGGTCACGATCACGATCACCCCTACCACGACCTCCTCCACCCCCCCCACTTCCTCTGTTTTTATGTCCTCTTTTCATTGGAGATCCTCTTTGTCCACCACGTCCTCTGGAACCTTTCCAAGATCTATCAAATCTTTTATTTCTACGTTTAGAACCGCGACTAAATTTATTTCTATTAAAATTAAACCTACCACTACTACCGCGCGAACTTCGGCTATTATTTCCTTCATTCTCTTGACGATCATCGATTTGTCCTTCTTCATCATATTCATCATCATCATCACCCCAATCATCATTCTGTACACCCTGATCATCCCAGTGTCTATTATCCCTATTGTAATCACCATTATTATAGTTTCTCATATCATCGTCATCCATGTCATTACCTCTCATATCTTCAAAATCATCATCATCATCATCATCATTATAATCTGGATTATTACTGTACCCACCCTGAGATCTGTTACCAATGCTGTATTTGCCACCAGCAGAACGTCTATTGAAACCTCCTTTCCCTCTTCCTTTTTTAATTGACCTATCTTCCTTATTTCTATGCATTTCTCTATATCTTTCTATATCTTCTGGAGGTAACAACGGAGGTGGTTTATTCATTTCATTTGGCCTATTTACGTCAAGATTTCTTGGCATATCTGGGTGAGGAGGTAATCTAAAGTTTCCTTGCATTTGCCCTCTCAATGAGTCCATGCTTGATGGTGGTATTTCATCACTGTTGTCTTGATTTAATGACCTAATATTATCTTGATTCATAGGTGGCCGGAACATGTCCTGGTGTTGCATATTATTAAATCTATCATTATCTTGGTTGGACTGTGACCTATCCATACCCATTGGTGTTCGAAACATATCTGAACCTTGACCTAATAAGGGTGGTCTAGGTGGCATAAACAAGTTTGGTGGAGGAGGAGGTGGCTGCAAAAATGATCCTGATCCAGGAGGTCCTTCTCCTTGACCAGAGAATCCCATTAATGGTGGAGGAGCAAGTGGAGGAGCACCCAACAGTGATGGAGGCATTCCCAAACCTTGGTTTAGCATTCCTGAAAAAAAAATAAATAAATAAATAAATTAAACAAATGAATTTTTTACCCCTACTGTCAACTCTAAGGAATTCTCTTAAATAATTTTTCACCTGATCTGGTCATGAGATGGAATTGGGATCCTGATCCCAGTGGGGAAGACACCCTACATGATGTTACATTTGCCACTCCACCCTCTCTGTACCTAGCCCTGAGGGGCTTTACCGGAGATCATCTTCAGTACTGCAGAAATAGACATCTTCCAGTCTTGATTGCCTCAGTTAGGATGCCAGACTTTCTGCTCAGAAAGTCCCATGCATGTTTGTATGCAGGACATTCTTCTGACCTACAGTTATATCTAGACAGCTTCCCTACTCGAGAACGATTTATACACATAGGTGGATCCCCTTCTATTTTGACCAAACAATCTTTACTATGGTGCTCTTCATTACCACACTAAGAGCACAGCTCCTTTTTGTTGCATGATTTGGCTAAATGCCCCAACCTTAAACATCAAAAACACCAACTCACCTTTATTTATATAATCTTTTACCCTACAGGATTGAAAGTCTATAAACAAATGTCCTTTACAAAAGTTTTCTGCAAATTCCTTTTTGCACTCAATAATGTAGTACACCTCACTGCTATCTCTCCTTATGATACCAATAAAGGTATATCAATTTTAACACCTAAATTGGAAACTATTTTGGCTCATCGTAAAAATTGTTTGGGGAAAAAATTTTTCTTTATAGCCTAGATTAAACATCTGAGTCAGCATTTTTTTTTTTGACAACAAATTAATATATCAATGAATAGAATCATTGTAATAAGGATAAATCAAAACCTAAACCGACAACAACGATTGTTAACGTCTATATGCCTACAAGCGCCCATAATGATGATGAGGTAGAGTGTGTATACGAAGAGATTGATGAAGCAATTAAACACATAAAAAGGAGATGAAAATTTAATAATAATTGGAGATTGGAATGCAAGCATTGGGAAAAGCAAGGAAGGAAATATAGTGGGTGAATACGGGCTGGGCAAAAGGAATGAAAGAGGGGACCGACTTATAGAGTTTTGCACGAAGTATAATTTAGTAATTGCCAACACCCAATTTAAAAATCATAATAGAATATTACGATACTGCAAGGTATCAGATAGATTATATCATGGTTAAGCAAAGATTTAGAAATCAACTCGTTGACTGCAAAACTTACCCTGGACCAGACATTGATAGCGACCATAATTTGGTGATAATGAAATGTAGATTGGGGTTTAAAAACCTGAAGAAAAGGAGTCAGATGAATCAGTGGAATTTAGAGAAGCTTGAGGAAGAGGAGGTAAAGAAGATTTTTGAGGAGGACATCGCAAGAGGTCTGAGTAAAAAAGATAAGGTAGAAAATGTAGAAGAAGAATGGGAGAATGTTAAAAAGGAAATTCTTAAATCAGCAGAAGCGAACTTAGGCGGAATAAAGAAAACTGGTAGAAAACCTTGGGTTTCAGACAATATATTGCAGCTGATGGATGAATGTAGAAAATATAAGAATGCTAGTGATGAAGAAAGTAAAAGGAACTATCGGCAATTAAGAAATGTTATAAACAGGAAGTGCAAACTGGCGAAAGAAGAGTGGATTAACGAAAAGTGTTCAGAAGTGGAAAGAGAAATGAACATTGGTAAAATACACGGAGCATACAGGAAAGTTAAGAAAAATTTTGGGGTGCATAAATTAAAATCTAATAATGTGTTAAAAAAAGATGGTACACCAATATATAATACGAAAGGTAAAGTTGATAGATGGGTGGAATATATTGAAGAGTTATATGGAGGAAATGAATTAGAAAATGGTGTTATAGAGGAAGAAGAGGAAGTTGAGGAGGATGAAATGGGAGAAACAATACTGAGATCTGAATTTAAGAGAGCATTAAAAGATTTAAATGCAGAAAGGCTCCTGGAATAGACGGAATACCTGTAGAATTACTGCGCAGTGCAGGTGAGGAAGCGATTGATAGATTATACAAACTGGTGTATAATATTTATGAAAAAGGCGAATTTCCGTCAGACTTCAAAGAAAGTGTTATAGTAATGATACCAAAGAAAGCAGGGGCAGATAAATGTGAAGAATACAGAACAATTAGTTTAACTAGTCATGCATCAAAAATCTTAACTAGAATTCTATACAGAAGAATTGAGAGGAGAGTGGAGGAACTGTTAGGAGAAGACCAATTTGGTTTCAGGAAAAGTATAGGGACAAGGGAAGCAATTTTAGGCCTCAGATTAATAGTAGAAGGAAGATTAAAGAAAAACAAACCAACACACTTGGCGTTTATAGACCTAGAAAAGGCATTCGATAACATAGACTGGAATAAAATGTTCAGCATTTTAAAAAAATTAGGGTTCAAATACAGAGATAGAAGAACAATTGCTAACATGTACAGGAACCAAACAGCAACAGTAACAATTGAAGAACATAAGAAAGAAGCCGTAATAAGAAAGGGAGTCTGACAAGGATGTTTCCCTATCTGCGTTACTTTTTAATCTTTACATGGAACTAGCAGTTAATGATGTTAAAGAACAATTTAGATTCGGAGTAACAGTACAAGGTGAATGTCTATTTCAGTGAATTAATATATAAATGAATTAATCATTTTGTAGTGAATTTAATTAATGAGCTCTAAAATGAAATTGAAAATTAAATATATAATGGAAATGATCATAACAGCTGATTATGGAAGGTTTAGCTACAGCCATAAACAATGTTTCTGTATTAGAAATACCATAAGTTTATAGTACAGGAGTACTGTTCCAAGAATACCAGACATTATTACTGATGACTTAAGGAGGTTCTTTAACATCACTACGATTTTTTTTGTATTTTTCAAATTTTATTATAAATAAGGTATCCAATTGGGGAAAACAGTAAATACAGACAAACTGGAAATGGTGAGCGACATAATGAAATGCACAATTAAATTGATGAATATGAAAAATTCAAGGTGAAACAGGACCTCACTTCACTTGCTGAATTATTAATACTGATAAATTGAATATAAACACATTACAGTAACATTCCAAACATTTTTTTTATGATTTAAACAAATATATAATTAAATTTACTAATTTTTATTTATCAATATCTATCCGTTCATAAATTTTGTAACTCCTAAGTAATATGTAACCATTTTTTTTTAAATGACCAATATATCAAAACTGGTTTTTGAAAAAAATTCTAAATAAAACTTATACAACATAAAACTTTGTTTTAAAATAAATCTAATCACTATTTTTCTATATTACCTTTTAATAAAAATGGAGTGTTGAAATGACACTACTCTGTGAAACAGGCAATAAAGAATATTTTTTGCAAATAATTTCAACATATTTTCTTAAAATAAATTTAAATGCTCAAGAATTTCACGGAAAATGTTTAATGCACATAAAACATTCTTTTTTTTCTAGTGGGTAGATATAGTATTACTTCAAACATAAAATTTTTCTTTTGTGATAAACACTATGAGAATACAATCTTATAAAATAAATATAATTCTTATTTGAATTACGCTTTTTCTGCTTATTATTATCATTGAGACTTAGTTCACAACCTGTATGCACATTTCTACTTTATTACACATGTTACTTTTTTTAATATTATTACATAAATTCAAAATGTTTTTATTATTATCTTCTTCATTAACCTGTGACCTAATAAACTGGGAAATTTAAATTTCCAGTAATTTTAAATTAAAATTGGTCTCCATTATTCAAAAATTTATATTCCATACAAAGAATTTTATGAATTTCGGTAAAACAACAAAACTAGAGATTAAAATTTAAAAATTGAATCTTGGCCATAAATTCAGTTGATAGTAAGTAGAAGGTCATTCATTATTTAAATTCATAATTCTTAAGGATAAAATAAAAATTTAATGATAGAAAAAAATTACCTTGAAATCTCATTTCTTGACTCTGATCATCATGCTCACTCCAAAGGGTCTTTTCATCATTATAATCCTAAAACATTAAAAAAAAAATTTTATGCAAGTCAGCATAAAAAAAAAAACAAAAAAACATTTGGAGTTTCAATTAATAGTCTTACGTTTAAAATTTAAATTTATAATACTAAATTATAATTTTAACTATTATATAATTAATAAATAATTATTTAAATTATAATCATTTATCTCTATAAATGTTTAATTATGTAATAAATGATAATGAAAGTAACGAAATAATATTTGTAACAAAAGTCAATAACAGAATAGAATCAGTCAGGGCAGGAAGAATGAAATTTAAAATTAAAATGGAACTGGAAAATAAAAAAGGTGAAAAACTCAATGAATAGCAGACAGACAGTGAAGTTATTAACATTAGTCCTCAGATGATGTTCATGAAGTAGAGGATGCCAGTGTTGCAGTAATATAATACTTAAGAATGGAACATAATTTTGCAATTTCAGGCTTTCCAAAATGCGTTTGTACACACGTCTAGTCAGTACTTTTTGAGAATGATAACAAAAAGAAAGGATACAGTAACAATAATTTTATTATTTATTTAAAAATTAAGGGCAATTTAACCAATATTTTTTACATGTATGAATTATATTTTAATAAAGAAAAATATTTGTGACAAAAATAATCTTCATTTGGAGTTTTATTTCACTTCTCTATCAGTAATAATGAATACATAATACAGAATGATTCAAAGAAACGGGAAATTTTGAAAGTTGTGTTGGTAGCCGTGGGCGATTGGTACTACTTGATAAATGGCGCCAGCCTCTCTAACGTAACCTGCCATTTAGTTGTCATGGATCCTTGGAGTGGTGCGCAACGTGCATTTGCTATCAAAGCGTTTTACAAAAACAATGACGGTATGGAGGGAGCGCGTACAGAATTTCGCCGTCATTTTAATCTGGGACGGCATGACCGTGTTCCATCAGCACATGCAATTAAAACATGGATATCTAATTTTGAGGAAACTGGCTTGGCAATGAAAAAGAAACCTCCAGGCCGTGAGCGAACCGTCCGTACACCACAGAATGTTCAAGCTGTACAAGATGCTGTCACATGAAGTCCACAACGGTCAATCCGTCGTCTCTCAGCATCTTTACAATTGCATAGTTCAAGTGTTCGAAGAATGTTAGTGAAGGACTTGCAATACCATCCATACAAGTTGCAGATCGTCCAGGAACTGAAACCGAACGATGCAGTTGTGCGAGCACAATTCTGCATCGTTGGTGTAATGCTTCAGAAGATAAATGATAACGAAGAGTTTGTTCACGAACTGTGGATGTCAGACGAAGCGCATTTCCACCTCAGTGGATTTGTTAACAAGCAAAATTTGAGATACTGGGCACAAGAAAATCCTACGCAGCCACACCAGCGTCCGTTGCACAGCCAGAAAGTGACCGTATGGTGTGCTGTCATCCTACGGCGTTACGGGCCCTTATTTTTTTTGAGTATGACAACGGTCTTGCGATTACAGTGACGTCGGTTCGTTACGTAGCCGTGCTTGAAACCTTTGTTGTGGAACAACAAAAGAGATTTCCACCTATTCTTAACACAGCCTGGTTTCAACAAGGCGGAGCAATGTCACATACTGCACAAATATCGATGGCAGCTGTACGCCGATTGTTTGGACAACGTGCCATTTCACGAAATGGTGACATTAGATGGCCTTCCAGATTGCCTGATCTCTCAGCTTGCGATTACTTTTTGTGGGGTCACCTTAAAATCAAAGTGTTTCACAGTAGACCTGCTACAACGGAAGAACTGAAGGTAAATATCTGAGAAGCGATTGCGGAAATTCCAGTTGAGATGTTACGTCAAACCATGAACAATCTAACGAAGAGACTTCGTGAGTGTTTGTTTACATAGAAGAGGAGGTCACCTGCAAGATGTCATCTTTAAAAAATAAACTAAACTGTATGTATCCTAAAATGGCAACATTTGTACAATTACATGAAATAAAATTCATTTTCTAAAAAAAATTTTTCATTAACGTTATTTAATTTTCTAAATTTCCCATTTCTTTAAAACACCTTGTACATACTTATTAAGAAATATTATATATGCAAAAGAATATATTAATTAGGTAAAATTTCATAAATGAATATGTCATACTCTGTATGTTAATAGAATTTTATTTTTATTCATTACACCAATGTGATTATTTAAGTATGTAATATTATAATAGTCAAATACATATATTTTTTGTGTTAAAAGAATTTACTTTTTAAATTAACTTAGAAATTGTTATATTTAAAAAAATGCACTTTCATTAAAATTACAAAGAAAAGTTAGTAAGGTCAAGTTTAGTTAAATAGCAGCTTAGTAATAGTTTCATAAACTAATAACTTCTGTATATGTGCAGGTGGAAATCCTTACAAAAAAATTTACATAGGCTGTTCCACTTTCTGAAAAAAATCATTGGGTGAAAAAATAATTATGCTATTTCTAGCACAGTAAAAAGGGCAGAATACAGAATGTTATTTCTCACCGATTTATAAATAAATAAGATCATTTTTCCTCTATTTTTGTTTGAATTTTATATCATACAGAACATAAACACATGTCTGATTTAAAGAGATTTTATCTTGTTTCTAGATTACTTACCATGCTATCTTCAATCCGATCATCAACATCTCTTGGTTCCTTCGGGACATCTTCATCTCCATGATCATCATCATCTGATATCTGGAACTGGTTTTCGTTATCACTCTCATCGTAATAAGGAATAACATCTCTTAATTCAGGAACAGCACCAGAATGTACATATTTCAATAATTTATCAATACCACCATGAATTGCATCATATAATGGAGTATTTGCTAAAAAAATAAATAAAAATATCAATATTTATAATTAAAATAATAAAATTAATTGTTATAATAGTATATTATTAAATTAAAATAGGAATTTTTTTGATTAAATAGAATTTTTATTTTTTTTAACTTTGGATTAATGTGATTAATATTTTTACACTTTGAGTTTTTTTGTTTTTTTTTTGACTTAGCATAGGCCTGGTTTTGAAATAACATAGCAGAAAACTAAGGATCCTTATTGCATACCAATTATGAAAATGTGGGAAGAAGCATTCATTAGTAGATAAAAAATTTCTGTTCATATTTCCCAAATGATCCTGATTATGGGAGAAGTTTAAACGTTATGAACAGCAATCTTGAGGTGTACAAAGAGTAAACTAGGTAGCTATTTAAAAAAAAAAAAGTTAGGTAAGGTTATGTAATGTGTACATACTTATTATTGTACATTTTTTATTTTTATATTATGGGTAATATTTAATACAATATATTTTTAAATATAATTACGATATGTAATTTACTGCAACAAAGTAACATATTTATCAGCATTAATTACTAGTTAAAAGCCAAAATAAAATCTTCCAATTATTTTTCTATACGCTGTGACATTGACTATTATGACATTCTTGTAGAAAAATGTTTTTGATTTATGAGATTTTTCCACGATTATTTTCTTCTGAGAATGAAATTGGATATTTTAGAATCAGAAAAATTCTATCAGAACGGCTATTTATTTACTGAAAAGTCTATATCAGATACAAGCCACATTCTAATGTCACCAGATTATTCACAAATGAATATACTAACGAATAAATATGGAAATAGTAAGAATGATATGTACTACTTGAACACATTGCATCTGTGCAAAACCTAAATACATTATTTCAACTTCTGAAAGAAAACTTAAATGTCTGGTTACAGAATAGCACTTGAGAAAGCTTCTAAAACAGTTCTGAAATTTATAAATAGATTTTTAGACTAATATGAAGTACTCAAATTTTAAAGTTAAAACTGAATTGGTGATTTCAAAATGTCTGAAGTCACATTTTGTATATTTTTGGATATAATAAATTTTTTTCTTGGAAAAAGACCATGAATGCAGTTTTTTTGGTCACTATGGAATGGTTATATTTACATGATTTTCTACAGAAATTCTGACGATATTTAAATAAATCTGTGCCTAAATTTTATGGGGTTTTTGCAATTATGATAGTCACTTTATCAAACATTAGGTTTAACTGAAATGTAACTTCAATAATGGCAAAAATTATTAAAAAAATTATTTTAATGGTACGACTTAAAATGATTTTCTTAAGAAAAATCTTTAATTTCCAGTATGCAAATTGTATTACAAAATTTAATATTAATTTATGAGTTAATATTAAAAAAAAATAACTAAATGAAACAGAACTAGACATTTTTAAAATTAATGAACACAAAAATAAAAAAATAAAAAGTTAAATAGAATATTGTATTAATCATTTCTATCAGATTTTCTTTGCTTTTAGTAGGCTATTTGTATAGTACTAAATAAAAATTGTGTTTTTCAGAAATATACCAAAATAGTTTTTTCAAAGCACTTTTTTCACTTATTGACCTTATCCCAGTACACATTAAAATTTTCTGGATATTTAAGTAAATAATTTTTTTATAGTAAATTGAAGTGAGAAATGTAAACAGATGCTTTACGATTATCAGTAAATTTTTTTGAGATTAACCACTAAATAAACTTGAATGTTTAAATTCGGTATAGAATCTTTCTTTTCTTGGTTTTATAATGTTTCTTCTGTGTGAACATTTGATAAACAACTTCTTTTAAAAAAATTCGGCTACCAACTTTTAAAACTTAAAATATCATTTCACTAGACTAATTTTATAGAAAATTTTATGAAATGAATTTGCAATAATTTCAACATATTCTATCATGCTATAAATTCTATCAACTGTTCAAACTTTTCATTTAATTGTTCCAAAAGCTCTGGCAAAGATCAAGAATGAGTGCCTGCCTCTTATCAATAATATTGTGAAATTTTATTCAAATGGCCAAATTGGACAAGAGCATTGCAGTAACGTATTGTAAGTAACATATTGCTTTATAATGTAATAGCAATACTATTGTTCTTTCATCGTCCTTTACAGTTATTGTTATCTAAGCAATATAATTTTTTACTTCATATTCAAACTCCATTAGTTAACCTATTACAATGTTGTCTGCAAGATTACAATGCATCCTGATCTAAAGGTGTTTTGTTGAGTTAAATAATCAACTCATTGCCTGTTTTGTAGACTTGTTACTACATTTCTATTCATAAAACTTATGGTTTTTCTGCATTCAATAGTGTATTTCAAAAGGAAGAAAGAAAGCAAAAGTATTATTTTGAAAATATGACACTTATAGCGGTTTTAAATTCACAGATTCATTTAGTACAAACATTATTTATAATAATATTTAATAATTAATACTTTGATAGTAGGTAAATATAATTAGATAACTCTTGTTATGCTCTACACTAGGAAGATATCGCACTGCTTTATTGCAAATGAAAATGCATCATATAAGAATATGTTTCCTTCACACTTCTTTGGTATTTTATCAATCTCTAACCACTTTAAGTGCTGTTAAAACTGTTGGTATATTCTTCATTAAATCAAAAATTATTAATAGAACATTTTGAAATTGATAAAATTAATTGTAAGCCTTTCCTACATATGGGTGACATTTTTTAGTTTTAACCAATTTTTAAAATCTAAACATAGCACTTCAAGAAAATTCAACATGTTCTAAAAAAAGTTTAATAAAACATTTCACAGACATCTAAGCAGAAATGAAATGGGTGAAGAAATTTTAAAGATTTAAACTAGGAATTTTAAACTATAGTTTAAAAACAATTATTACTTTAAAATTAAGCAACAAATAACTTTTTTTTTGTGTAAGCAATACTCTATCACCTGTCATTTCATATATTCATGCAATATCTTTCTGGCTAAAATGAGACAGCAGAATTGTACTTATAGTACAATATTTAAAAAAAATCAATGCTTATAAGATGATATAATCTTATATAGTATAATTTGGCAGTATGTATTTTAGATAACATAACCAAAATGGTTTTAGGGATCCAGGCACAAGAGTGCCATTCCCAAAAATGGCTTATCCACTCCCTGGAATAAATAACATTTTGTGCCAAACTAAGTAAGGAGAGAAGCTGTGTTTCCTGTTGCCTTTTTCATTGAGCCAAATATTGTTTATATCAGTATAAAGTCTCACTGAAAAGCATGAAATATTCAGCCACTCATCTGGCATCCTTATTGAGTTCACCAGAGGGAGTAGCTAATGTAAATGAACATAGTTACTTACAGAGAAAGGAACTTTTGCTATTGCTAAGTGTACTTCAGATTTATTACATGCATCACAATCATATGAAAGACTGTGGCAGATGTGTAAAGCAATAAATGAATGTACCCTTTTCTGTGGGAACTACTCAATTAGTGCTAATAGTAAATCACTAATGTTTTCTTTTAAGAAGCAAGTACTCTTATAAAATTTGTTCTATTATTGTATTAAAGGTTCAGTTTTGGGATTAAATTAAAAGTAATACTACATTATTGATTTAAGTACATGTTTGTGAGTAGTACACTAACCAGCAAATGACAATAAATAAATATAATGATACTGTACTCCATAATAATAAAGTACTCCCCTTTTCTGATATAATACATTAGTGCTAGTGCTTTTTCCAACTTTTAAAGTATCTCTGAAATGTAATTACAGTATGGCATTTAGTTCCTTCAGTAATTCTGTCTATTTCTTCAATGTTGGCAAAATGTCATCTTTCATGCTCTTTCTTCTTTTATGATCTTTCATCTTTCTTTTCAGCTTGGGGAATAGGAAGAAGTTACAGGGGGCCATGTCTGGTGAATATGGAGGCTGAGGCATCATAATGGTGTTGTTTATGGCCAAAACATCACGAACAAATGGTGAACTATGAGCAGGTGCATTATCGTGGTGCAACTGCCATGAATTGTTTTATCCCAAACCTGGGCGTTTTCTTCAGATTGCTTCCTATGAATGGTGTAGAACTTCCAGTAGTAATCCTCATTTTCTTCACTATTTTGACACATTCATTGGTTGTTGATATGCTGGGACATCCAGGGGACTCATCATCTTCAATGTCTTCATGAACCTCTTGGAAATGTTTTTACCACTTGTAAATGCTTGTTTTATTCATAGAAGAATCGCCAAAAGCAATATCCAACATTTCCAATGTGGTGATGCACTTTATTCCATTCTTAAAGCAAAATTTAAAGCAAATTTTTTGTTCCATTTTTCCTTAAAAATTGCTGACCATACTAAAACATGTGTACCCTTTTTAACAACCAACAATAAACTAAGCATCTAACATGGTACCAATGTAAACAAACATTAGGGACAAGTGTATCTACACAAAAAAAAAAAATTGACAATTGTTAATTCCTCATTTTGAAACTGATTTGTTGAAAGACATCAATGATGGTTATTTCCTCTAACTTACTGACAGCTAATAGCCTCTTACTGGATGAATCTACAGATATGTCAGTATCAAAACTCTGGGAATTATTATTTTAGTGAATTTCACGGAGAAATAGTCTCCATTTATTGGTAAACATTGGAGTTCACAACATGTGATGAAGATAGTATTGTTGCTGCAGTGAAAGAAACTTTTGTAAACAAAGGGTTGGAGTTAAATAAACTCATTGGCATAGGCACAGACAATGCCTCTGTTATATAGGCATAAATGGTGACGTGTACAAGAAACTAAGGGAAAAATTCCTTCATTAGTATATATGGCTTACAAATGTCATCCTTTGTAACTTGCAGTTTTAACTGCTGCTACTGAAGCATTTCCTAGAAACTAGATTTTATTGTGAAAGAAACTTACAACTGGTTCAATCAATCGTCAATCTGGGAACAGGAATACCAACTTCTTTATCAAACTATTAACAATGGCCATGATGACTTTAAAACTGAAAAATGTGTGACACAAAGTGGTTGTCGGTTGTCTATCAAATTGGCTGTAAGCAGAACCTTGGAGCAGTGGTTGGAGTTAAAAACTTTTTATGTACTCTTTCGTCATAGAGAGGTGTAACACTACAGACCTCCTCTTTAACATACTCTGATGAGTCACTGCATGCTTATTTAAAATTTCTAAAAACAGTCCTGAGTGAAGTTCAGGTCTTAAACAATCGTCTGAGTTAGGTGATACAGAATCCATCAAATTGTTAAACGATTTAAGTAATCTTACACATTCAGTGGCTAGGAAGTTAACTTTATCAATACATCTCTTAGATCCTTTGAAAGATAATATCAATGACTATGTTGACAGACATATATAACAGTATAGAGGATAGGAATTTGAATCCAAAATACTTGTGTTAAAATTACCTCCAGAGCAAAAAAGGCAGTTTAGGTATCGTTGGAAGTTTCTTGTTAAACTCTTAAAGCAATTGAAACAGATACCTCCTCAAAAAATAGACACACTTAAGAAAATCAATGGAGTAGCTGTTGAGAATGCATTGCGTGTTCTAAATAAAGGTTCCATTTATTTCTCTAGTGAAAATTTTCTTGGAACAATGCCTGCAAACTAATAACACATCCTTATTTTGGAATGAAGTGGTAAAATACAATCACAATCCCTTTTTCAAACTTTCTAAATTTGGTTTTATCTTCTTTCATTTCTTTCTCTTCTTTTACAAACTTAGACATGTCTGTTTCTGCTTACAATCACATATTAGATGAAAATTGAAATTTAAGTATGTTATCTGTAAACTTTAAAATTTTATTTATTCTCAGCATACTTTTCAGCATTTTTTAAAATGGTCCTTAAATGTATGCAATATCAGTTTATAGCATTACCTCATGATACATATATTTAGAGGTATTAATGTAATAACATTCCATGCTATCCTAAAAGTGTACAAACCTTCAAACATTAATTATCAGTAGAGATGGAGCAAAATCCCCCTTTCGTTTTACAATTTAACATTCATTCAAAGCCCCTATTTGCAGGCAAACCCAGCCTTCTGCATTACCTTGTAATGCATACAACTAAGGAATTTAAGTGTAAGGTTATTGCATTCTAACCAGTATTTAAGTGTAAGGTTATTCATAATAAATAATACAGGAAACCACTGTACAAGACTATACTTCACTTACACTCATACATATCATGCTCTTAAGTAATACCAACGATGATTCCCGGAGGCTAAACATGAAAAAAGTATTTACAGTCGCATCAACAATTAATGTCATTAGTGATATATCAGTGTAATGTAACTGTACCAGTAAATTTGTAGTCTTGAACAAAGTCAGGTTGACTACTCCTGAGACGTGTGGTTAATTGAAACCCAACCACCAAAGAACACTGGTATCCACAATCAAGTATTCAAATCCAAATAAAAGTAACTACCTTTATTAGGTTTTGAACCTGAGAACTTTGACTTCAAAATCAGCTGATTTACAATGATGAGTTTACCACTAGACCAACCTGGTGAATTACAGGAGCATTTGTTCCATCTCTAGTTTTTAGTGCAACACTAGCCATTTTATTTATAAAAATTCTTAATTTTAAAAGACATCTGGCCTACTTTCTTGAGAAGTAGTTGGCAACACTGCTTCTCTGTAGGTGATTTATCATTGATATCGAACCACCTATTATTCTTAAGTAACACACAACACTTTGTATTACCAGTAAGGTAATGTATTTCTTTCATTATATGTTAAAGCTGATAGTTCTCATAATCAAATAGTAAAGTAATAACTTGATAATTAGTTCAGAGTTCATAACTTATACTTATTATGTTGTTGAACGAAAATATTAAAAGCTCTAAATTATTTGAATTTTTCTTATGTAGTAGAGTAGAAACTCTGCTAGCTAACATCTAAACCTCATACAAATCAGAGTATTCTAGTATTCTACTGTATAATAATGTAAACAAGAATATACATCCATGTTCTGATTCACATGCACATACTTCACAAAAAAAACAAAACTAATTAATTAAACTTACGTTCAACCCGAATAAGTCTGTTATAAATATAAAGAACTTCAGGTTCAACTTCTGGTAAAGGTTTAACACCAGGTTGATCTTGAAGCAATGAGTTTATGATGTCAAGCGCTTTTAAGGTCTTATCCTTGGTTTCATCTATTCATAAAAACATTTCCTCATAATCATTTGTAAAAAAAAAGTACAGAACAAATAGGCACTCAAGGAGATTGTGGAATATGGTAATAAAAACTGGATAAATACAGGAAAAAGGCATTTCAGATAAATAAAAAGAAGTTAAAAAAAATTGTTAATAGAATCATGTGGGACCAATAAACTGAAAGGAATGGATATTTTGGAAAAAAAATGAAGAAATAAAAATAAAGGTTAGCAAAATATAATTATAAAAATACACATATATATTGAAAAACAAAAGTAGATCATTTTTTACTTATTTTCTAACAATGAAACAAACAACTAAATAATGACAATAATTATTATTACAGAATGTATTAAATAAAAGTTTTCAAAAATACAGGATTCTAACAATGAAATCTAGCAAAAATCTATCAAATTCAGATATTTCAAAGGAACTGTGCACTAAATATGTAATGTCACATATATACAATAATGTATTTGTGACATATGAACAAAGTCATGATATAACTGTGATAGTTTTAAGTCGTATACCATTTTTTTAAATAATAAACGACTAAAAAATATTTTCTTACAATATATAAATTATTTTTTTTAAAATCAATTCTTTTAATAACCATACTCCTCTGAACCAATACAAATTATAATTTATATTTAATTGATCAACCCAAGTACAGAATAATTGAAGTAGGATGACAGCTTAAACTTTTAAATTAAATTTTTATTTACTTTATCATACTTTAAAAGCTTATACAAAATTAAAAAAAAAAACTTTTATTTAAATTAAAAATTTTAAATTGTAATCAAAACACGATGTAAAATATAACAAATTGTTTAAAAATTATAAAGATTAATTAATTAAAATTGCTATTAAAATTAATTTAAAGTTAAGTTAAAAAATGAAAATGTAAAAACTTGTACATATGTTAACAATATAACGTCAACATAAACAAATAAATTAAAATTAAAATAAAGATAAAAATTAAAAACTTTTAAAGTAAAATCAAAAACTTAAGTAAAGTAAAATTATAAACTAGCCATTTCACTGAATTTACTTTACTACGCAAATTGGAAGATCAATTACTCAACATCATTATTAAAACAAACAGTGGTGCTATCTACTACAGCCTTTATAATACGTCATCTTTATAGTCTGTCTGAAGGCTGATCATATTAAATTTATTCTTATGTTTATATATATAATACTTTTCTAAACCCTTATTGTTCCTATCCATATTGTATCTTTTAATTTTTAATATTTTTAAGTTTGTCTGAATATCTGATATTGCTTATTTTTAATCAAATCATCTGATACATTTGAAAAATCCAGTTTGCCTTTTTTATAACTTCTAAAATGTTCCATGAATCTGGTTTTAAAAGATCTAGTGGTCTTACCAATATATGGTCACAATCATTACATTCAATTTTATAAATACCATTCAAATTGTATACGTCATTAGTATTAATAGGTTCATTACTTATTAGTTGTTTTATTATGTAGTTATTCATCTGTTATTAAGGTTTAAACTTATTATTATCATAAACCTTTGTAATGTGTTCAACTATTTTATAAAAAAAACATATGTCTAATGAATTGGCCTATGTCAAGTTCGAATACTAATATCAACATATTAAAAGGGCATTCATTAAAGGTTGTGTGGATTGAGGTAGAAAAAGACAGCAGAAAAAATGGTAACTTACAAAAAATTGTCATAAAATAAATTGTAAGAATTAAATAAGTTATAAAAGGATATATAATTTAGTGAGATCAATGACAAGGATGGTTCAGCAAGACAAGTGGGTTAAGTCAATTTTAGATATATAAAATAACATCTAAAGAAGACAGCAGCTACATAATAGATTATTGATATGTCACTTGAATAAAGAGGAGAAAGATGAGATGAAATTGAGCAATACAATCTGCAGTAGGGGTTGTGGCCAGAAAACTTTCTTAAAAGAACACAATTCCAAACCCCAAAAATCATGATGCAATGACGTATCAAGATTAAAAGATGTTACATATAATTTACTTTCTATTTTAAGAATTAATTTCTCACCAACAGAAAAAAAACACTGTCAGTGCAGTCAATGACATCTGCTTAAAAATGTAGAATTCATCTTAAATCTTTTAATATTAAGATTAACAATGTTAATTAATAAAACTAGTATAATATGTTCAAAAGAAAGATAAAATTCTTAAAAAAACAGAATTACCTGTAGCTTCTTCTTTTCCAGTTTCATTCCACTGAGCCTGGAAGTTCTTTGGAATTGGTTTTGAATATGGAACCTGAAAAGTAAAACATTACATAATCTAATCATAAAAACTCTTAACTTTCATTGCAACAAAAAAGAATTTTAATGAAATATGCACATTTTTTTAAATGTATGATAAAATATACAAATTTGTTTTAATTTATAATAATGATTTATCTCTTAATTACACTCCTGAGAATCAGCAACAACTATGTGAAACGAGGCTGATGGAATGAATGAATAGGAGAAGTACGGTCTGTTCAGAATTAAACTGCTATAATAAAATATAAAAAGTATACAATAGCTACAGCTGGATTACTTACAAATTATATAAGAAAATACAAAAAGAATCTTATCATACCTTCTACAATTATTACAAATAATTTAGAAAATCAACTTATACAAAATGAACTACGCTTAACTTCTCCCAAACTTTGCATTAAATCTCAAAAGACATTCATTAGTTGGTTAATATTTTTTTGAGTTTTTATAATTATTATTTTTATTAATTACATACAGTAGTTTGTATTAACATTTACACAGATATTATTTTAATATTTGAACACAGATATCTTTACATAGAAAAAAAATCATACCTGTAAAATTTGCGTATATTTAGCAATTAATGTCCTTTATTTTTAATCACTTCACGCATACGATTTAACATCAATTCAACAAATGTACTACACATTTTCTTGATTTCTTCATCATGAAACCATACCGATATTGTTGCTTTAATGAGGTCAATTTTTATGGTACAATTTATTTTTGAGAGTTGTTTTTAGACTATTTCCCAAAGATTTGCAGTTGGGTTTAAGTCTGGGGAGTTGCCTGACTTTGGGAGCACTTCAATGCTTTGTTCTTTGAAAATCTTTCCACTTTTTTGGTAGTATGGCACAGCACCAAATCTTGTTGGAACACTCTGTTGTTGCCTTGTGGGAATCTGTTTTGACATTGTGCAACAATCCTTTCCTTCAGAATCTTGTTATATCCATCATTCTTCAACATACCATCTATTGGAAGTAATGAATAAGGGTCTTCAGATGTGAAACAACCCCAAAACATTTTTTTCTGGGATTTTTAACTGATTGTTGGATATCAGCCAGCCGGTGACTATTTTCATCTGATGCTTTTCTAACATATGGAACCCTTTGCCCTTGAACATAAAAAAGAAGAAGATCATAAAACATAACATTTTTCCAGTCTTCTTTGGTCCAGTTAGCATGTGCTTTGGCCCACAAGAGCCTTTTTTGCTGCTTTTTAGCTGGCTGACGAGCTTTTCGTCGACATCTAACAGTTGTCATGTGTAAATCTGTTCCACTGGAATCATTAATCCAAATTAAATCCACAGTAGATAATTTTGGATCAAATTTACTTTTTCTTACTAATAACCAATCCTCTGTAGATACTCTTTTATGGCCACCTTTGAAGTAAAAAGTAACAAGTTTCTTTAAATTGTTCTAAAATAGCATTCACTGTCTCTAGTGTAACACCACACTCAGAAGCTACAGGGTGTCCCATATAAAACGCAACCCATCAATCACTCATCCATGAAATTTCAAAAGTCAAGCTTACTCCCCTACTCGTTACTGAAATGGACTCGTCCAACATCTGAACATCGCGGTGACGCAGTAGAACACTACCGATAGTAACAACAATGCAATCATAACGTTCAGTGTATTGCTAGAGACAAGATGGTGTTTTCGCTAGATGAAGGTGTTTTCATTGTTGAGCCGTACTTCAGTACGAAATCAGTGGTTGCAGTGCAAGATTTGTTTCACCATAAGTACCCAGATAAACCAGCTCCTAACAAAACATCAGTATTAAGGTTAGTTGCAAAATTTAGAGAGACTGGCTTTGTTAATAACAAGGAACCCAAAAGATCTGCGTCAGTGTTGAATAGAGATACAGTCACTGAAATTAAAGACCGATTACTCGCCTCGCCAAATAAATCGATCAGACGTTTGTCTGCTGAAATTAATTTGTCTAAATCAACTGTTCATCGGGTGACCAAACAATTACAATTACAACCTTATCGCATTCAAACGGTTCATCAACTTCTTGAGCCCGACAAAGAAAAACGGCTACAATATTGTCAATGGTTCCTCGATTTCTCCGGGAGGGAATTAATGTTATGGATTCGTTATTTTTCACAGATGAAGCACGGTTTCATTTGGATGAAACAGCCAAAACAGTAGAATTTGGAGTCCTGAAAATCCCCAGGTTTATCATGAAAAATAATTACACCCGCAGAAGTTGGGCGTGTGGTGCGCGATATCGCGGAAGAAAATAATCGGTCCTATTTTTTTTTGAGTACACCATTAATGCAGAACTATATCAGGATATTTTATTTCAGTTCATTGCACTCTTGGAAGAGGAAGACAGACACTACTGGCTACAACATGACGGTGCGACATCGCACTATGCAGGTTCAACTTCTAATTTCGTTGAGGAATTCTTTGGTAATCGTGTTATTGGTCAAGGCTTGTGGCCACCAAGATCTCTAGATTTGACTGCGGTGGATTTTTTCTATGGGGTTACCTTAAAGAAAAAGCCTACAGCAACAAACCACGAATACTTGAATGATTGAAAGTCAATATTGAACAAGCTGTATTAAATATCCAGCCACAAACTTTGAAAAAAGTTGCAAGAAATGCTGTAAAAAGAATTGAAGCTTGTATTCAAGAAGATGGCGGCCACTTCCAACATTTACTCTAAATGTAAGGTAATGGATGGTAATAATAAAAATTACATTTACATTTACACATGCCTTTTTATTATCTCAATACCTACCAATATAAGGTTGGGTTGCGTTTTATATGAGACAGCCTGTATTTGTCATTGAGTTATACTAGTATGCTCAGAAAGAGAAACATTTTCAAACACTTTCTTCGGGTTATGACCATTACTATATCTTCAAGACACAGAACTAAAAATATGATTTTATAATAAAAAATTGAAATAAACTTTCACAAAACACTATTTATATCATGAGAATTACTAAATAACCATACAACAATAACATCACATTACACAGACAACTCAAAAAATGGGTGAGTCAAGCAGTGTAGCCACAACAGAGAAATAAACTAAAGATTCCCTGTGTTCAGATTAATTTACATGTTTATGTATTATCAAATGAAGTAAAAATACCATTATTTATGTCTAGTGATTTATTAATATATAGAAGAAATAACATGAATATATTACTTACTGAACTGGGGAATGTAAATGGTTATTACATTTTTACAAGAAGAGATACATCATATCAGCTGAAGGAGATACCAAGCCAAAAAATGCTATTTCCTAAATTTTAATTGTATATACTTAATCTTTCACCTCTTACTTTTCAATATAGTCAAACTCAACTGCATTCTATTTGTTCCATTGTTATGCAAGTCTATTAAACCTAATCTCAAAGAACCTTTTCAGTTAGTTTTCAAACAAGCGATGAATAGTATCAACTACTTTATTATCACTGAAATTTTTGACTACTGAAAATTGATTGATGCAAATAATTAATTAGTTATCAGATAGAATCAACTCAGGGTTTTATAGTATGCATGCATGGTAGTAGTATGATGTCAGGTAATATCAGATCATTTATTTGATTTACTGAAGAGTAACCATTCTTAAAAAAAACCGTATAAGGACAAGCATTATCAAAGAAAAACAAGATTGAACCTTACTTACTGTATCTGGAGCAGTTGTTGGTTTCACTTCTTCATTTAACAGATTTGAATAATTTGCAGGATTTTTTTTGACTGGTGAGGATGTCCAGGTAAACAATCTTCTTTAAATGCCAGAATGCAACAGCTGTGATTTTGCTTCTCTGTAGCAGATGAGTCACAAATGCCTTCTTTGTGCTCTAGTATAAGAAGGCAAGAAATCAATCTTGCACATACTTTTTTACAGTGTAAATTCATGTGAATATTTCCTTAGGAACGCAAACACTAATTCATAACTTTAGTAAAATCTATTTAGTAGCTGTTTACAAATTTTCGTGAACAATTTCAATAATTTTTGGTATATTATCATGAGTAACAGCTGATTTTGGTTACCAAATATGAGATTCATTTTTCATTTGCTCTCTATCTTTACAAAAAAATTAGACTCAGTTGTAAACTGTTGGCTGTGATAAACATTTGCTTCTAAACTGTGCTTAAATATAGACAAAATTATTTTCCAGTTTGACTGAGAGAAATTGTACAATGACTGAACAATACAATTTGCCATCTCTAGCAAGAAGATCATTAACAGAGACTGACTGATGAAGCTTTGATCAATAGAATTATTAAGCTCAAACATGTCTGAACGTTTCGCAATAAGCATGGCATCACACACATTTTGTAAGGAAGGAAAAGGATTACCGTTTATATTTCAATTACCCTCATATTTATGAATAGAAATGTGAATATGAAAATAAAAAAATAGTCAAAAGGCAAATGAAAATCAAATTCCTTATCAATTAATAATAAAAAACAATTTCATTCTACCAATGTGTTTGAGTATGAAAGTATGTTTACTTTATATTATAACCTTAAGTCAATTATGATAAAAAAAAAAAAAGAAAAAAAATGTTTATTATGCTGATACTACTAACCTTCTTTGAAGCAATTTTATTTTTATCTTCAGAAGTATCTAAATCAAGTCCTGGTATAGTACCAGGAGTAATTCCAGTATTATTTTCTTCAGCTTGAGAAGCAATTTCAACTTTATCTTCTGGACCCATACCGGGTATAACAGCCGAGTAATCATCTAGAAAATATGCCAGAAAATAATATTTATTACATAACATGTTACAAAAAAAGTAATATTTATATTGATCACAAGTACCAACATTACTGCTGCTGTTTTCCACAGGAAAATCTCTTCTATTGATAGCAGTGAAAACGACAAAAAATTATTATTTTTAAAGGTAGTATAAACTTACTATGTGAAGATGTTTTTGACTACATGTTTATAGTTTTCATGATGATGGAAACTAGCAGAATTGCTGATAGAAGCTACCTGTGCATCACTGAAAACATTTTAATGTGAATAGTAATCATCAATATAACAAAAATTTGTTTAGTTACAAGTAATTATATTTTTATTTATTAACTAAAGTACAAATATTGACAACAAATAACTATTTTTGAAATTGGTGCCACCAACACCAATTAAACATAAAAATAATATCTCAACTGATAGCTAAATTAGGCAGCTAAATGGGATTTCCACATGTAAAATGGGATCTCAAGAGCATATAAGACCTCAGTTTGTGTTTGTATACTTGGTGATAATATATGTAACTAATCATCTTGTATCACATTTTTGTATGTTGCAATTTTATTGTATTATATTTTTGTAGATCTCATTTTACTGTAGTAAAACTTCTGTTACCAATTTTGCATTGTTTGAAGTAGGTTTTGTATTATATAGATCATAGGTTTTTCTTTTTTGTTTAACTTGTGTTGGGATTCCATCCTTGGCTCTTGTAGTGAAAGGTTGTGTCTTATTGTGCTCTGTGATTGTGAGTTGTAACCAGTCCTGCCAGGTGTTCAACAGTTCTTCTACCTGCGTCGCCAGACAATGTGAGAGGGGTCTGCTAGGACATCAGCCGGGCGGCCAGCTACCTGGATTACAGGCCAGTCACATTAAGAAAAGGATAATCCTTTTCTTAATTTTACTTTTATCTATTCAATATTTCTAATAATGTAAAGTGAACTCTTGTAGTCATTGTGAATACATTAAGTAAATAGCCTATTATTATAGGACTATTGTGCTACTTTTAAAATAATTTTATTTTTTAATTGATTTTCTTGTCAGTGATTTTATTTTACAGCAAGTGTAAATTAAGTTTAATTTTAATTTTAAAATTTTTCTTCCTTATTTTCCTCAATGGAAGGAAAAATAAGGCCTCCTCCACCCCGTTCTCCCACCACGGAACTGTCCGATGGTGGAGAGGAAAGCGGGTCTGGCGCTAGGAAGCGCCAGAAACGCCGGGACTCCGCGCCTCCTATGGAGGCGGAGCCCGTAGCGGGCTGCAGCAAGGCTGCAGCAGCCGCCAACTCGCAGGCTGATGATGGGGCCCCATCACAGCCTGCTACCGTCAGGCGGGAGAAAATCCCGCCGATAATGCTGGACTGCCCGAAAGAGTGGCCAGCATTGGCGAGGGACATAAAGTCGAGGATTGGGGGGCGCCTGGTGGCTAAAAGCACCGGGCTCTCGATAAGGCTGCAGCTGGGCAGCGAGGCGGATTACCGGGCGGTGCAGAGTTTTCTGCACTCGAAGGGAATCGCCTTTCACTCCTTTCAGCTCCCGAAGGACAGGGAGCTGAAGGTGGTTATACGGGGGATCCCCTATGGGGCTGCCCCGGAGGAAGTAAGGGAGGAACTGACCTCCCTTGGCTATGAGGTGGTTTCGGTTAAGAAGCTCCTCACAAGGGACGGTCGGGAAACCCCGACCTGCCTAGTGGCCCTTAAGAGGACCCCTTTGGCCCGGGCCATTTATGACCTTGGCAGTATTTTTTACTGCAAGGTCGCAGTGACTGCATTTGTGTCACGAGGGGGGCCACCCCAGTGCCACAGATGCCAGAAATTTGGACACTCGTCCAATTACTGCCAGAGGGCCCAGCAATGCGTAAAGTGTGGTGGAAACCACGACACTTCGGCCTGCGTCAAGCCGCGTGAGGAACCAGCCTCATGCGTCAACTGTAAGGGGCCACATCCGGCCAATTACAGGGGCTGCCCCTATTATAAGGAGCAGACAAACAAAGTCAAGGGACTTAAAAAGCCCGCGACTTTGGACGGCCGCGGCTGGGCCCGTGTTGCCGGTGGGGGAAAAACAGTCCCCAAACCGGAGGTGCCGGCACCCGTGGCCAAAGCGGTCGTGAAAAAAGGGGAGGTACCCTCCCCAACACCCGCCAAGCCAAAACCGGCGGCAACCACCAAGAAGGTGGTGAAACAAAAGGCGGCGACAAAGCCGGCCCCGGCGAAGAAGGCCAAGCCTTCCTCGACGGGAAAGGCAAAGCCGGCCCCGGCGAAGAAGGCCAAGCCTTCCTCGACGGGAAAGGCAAAGCCTGCTCCGGCTGGGAAGGCCAAGCAGGCTGTTAAAAACACCGCGGCCCCTGTGGCCCCGCGCCCCACCAAAAGGGCGGCCGCGCCAAAAGGCACCCCCAGCGGCAATCCGAAACCGGCTACCCCGTTGGAGACCACTGGCATGGACTTCCTGTCGCAGATGACAGTGAAGGATATCCTGCCAGATATCATGATGGTTTTGCCACGCCTGCTCCAGGCAAAATCTCTCAAGGACTGTATTCAGTCCTTAATAGAGTGCCTCATGGCTGTACTGTCCAGGTATGGTTAGGCCCACCCTCAGACTCTTGCAGTGGAACGCCAACTCAGTAGTAGGCCGGACGGAGGAACTATGCCGTCTGGCCGAGGATCTACTGATAGACGTGATACTGTTGTCTGAGACGTGCTTGAACCCAAACAAGCAACTGACCCTTCGGAACTATTTTACATATAGGACGGATAGGCCAGTTCGACCCGGATCTCGCACCTCTGGTGGAACTGCGGTTTTAGTCCACAGACGCCACATGCATACGCGCGTTGTTCTTCATACAAACGTGATGGAGCAAACGTGTGTGCATGTGGAGCATCTGGGCACGGTGTATCGGCTGGTTTCGGCTTATAGCAAGCCGAACGACGCGGTAACCGGCGCAGATCTGGATGCCGTGCTGGAAAATTGGGATGGGCCCGTGATACTCATGGGCGACCTCAATGCCAAACACGTGTCATGGAACAGCATTCTGACAAATCCGAATGGCAGATTGCTGTACGAAAGGGCGAGAGCCCGCCGCTTGGTCATCGTAGGCCCTGAGGTGCCCACGTTCGTGCATCGCTCAGGCAGATCTAGGCCTGACGTGCTGGATATCGCAGTCATGAAGGGGGGTACCCTCCCATTCATGATTGAAACGATAGAAGACCTCAGCTCGGACCATTCCCCTGTCCTGTTGGAACTAGGTCAGGCAGGGGGTGGCCGAGATCCCCCGCCTATACCCCGAAGGTCAGTCAACTGGAAAAGGTTCTACGAGACCCTCCAGCGGGAGTACAGGCCGGTAAATCCTGAGCTCCTGAACACCCCGGAGGAAATCGACGACACTGTCGGGCGCGTCACGTCGTCAATGATCGAGGCCCTGGCAGGTAGCTCATCGGCCAAAACTCGAGCAGTTGTTCGAAACGACCTCCCTCCTCATATCTCCGAAGCCATAACGGAGAAACGACGACTGAGGAGGAGATATCGAATCACCCTGTCCCCCGCTGATAAGCGGGCCTTTTATAATCAAACGGACAGGGTAAAACAACTGCTGACAAGCCATCGAGAGGATTCGTGGAACGAATACCTCGCCTCGGTCTCTGACGACATCTCCTCGGTGTTCAGGTTGAACAGGAGACTGCGAGAAGGGAAGAAGCCTCGCCATCCGGTTGTGGGGCAGCGAGGTTTTCTTGCATACTCGGAGGCGGAGAGGGCCGAGGTATTCGCCGATACCTTGGAGGAGCAGTTCACTCCAACCCCCCCTCCCTCCCCGAACGACGAGCACACAACCGAGGTGGAATCCTTTCTTGTAGATTATTTCTCACAGGTGGAGGACGCCCCTCTAGAGATTGACCAAGTCACTGAAGCGGAAGTTTCCGCAGCCATTAAGGCCACAAGCCCCGACAAGGCCCCGGGTGTCGACGGGATCAGCGCCCGTGCATTCCGGAACATACCGGCCTCCGTGATTACAGCAATTTCGGTGATATTCACGTCCATTTTGTACGTTGGATATTTCCCGAATTGTTGGAAAACGGCCAAAGTCGTATGTTTACCCAAACCGGGGAAAAGTTTACTTTTCCCACGGAATTATAGGCCAATCTCCCTGTTACCGGTATTGTCTAAGTTGTTCGAGAGGATTTTTCTCGAAAAACTGAGGCGATACATGGAGGGAGAAGTGCGGCCCGAGCAATTTGGGTTCAGGGAGGGTCACTCAACCACCCTCCAACTGGTAAAAATAATAGACGACCTTGTCGGAGGCCTGAACAGGAAACGGGTGACTGCAGCCGTTTTTCTGGATGTGGCCAAGGCCTTTGACAAAGTTTGGCATAGCGGGCTGCTTTATAAGCTAGCGCGATCGGCGATCCCCTACCGCTATGTCAGACTGATGCGGTCATATCTGCTAGACCGACATTTTGTCGTGCGCGTAGGGGATACGATTTCCTCCACCAGAGAAATAGCCGCTGGGGTTCCCCAAGGAGCAGTACTTTCCCCGTTCTTGTACACTTTGTACGTGAACGATATGCCGCTGTCGGAAGGGGTCAAAACGGCCCTTTACGCAGACGACACGGCATATTTCTACGAATCCGCAAATGTGGATTACGCGGTCCGGAGGCTCCAAAGGCAGCTGGACTTAGTGGAACCGTGGCTCGACATGTGGAGAATCAGGGTCAACGGTGAAAAGTCGGTGGCCGTGATGTTCACATGCAAGACACGAAAACCGACCAGAGAGCTGGAAATCTCAGGGGAGAAAATCCCTTTTGAGAAAACAGTTAAGTACCTGGGGGTGGTGTTGGACAGGCGGCTTACCTTCGGCGAACATGTAAATTATGCGACCCGGAGGGCTAAGGCCGCCAGAGCCTCGCTATACCCAGTGCTGAACAGTGCCAGCCCGTACCCACTGGCAACTAAGCTCCTCATTTTTCGGCTGTACGTACTGCCGATTCTAACATATGCTTACCCGGCATGGGGGGCAGTGTTGAGCTCCTCGCTTCAAAAGAAGATCGAGGCCGTCCAAAACATCGCGTTGCGGACGATCTTTGGAGCTCCGTGGTTCGTCAGGAACGCCACTCTCCGATCTGATGCGAGATTTCAATCCGTGTCCGAGGTGGGGGTGGCGCAGGCGCGCAGACTGTTCGGGAGAGCGGCTGTGTCCGAACACAGTCATCTTCGGGACATCTGCCGAGAGGACCCAACTCCGACAGTTGTAAGGAAGCGGCCTCACGCCGTACTGGATGAACCACCGTGATGGTGCGGTGCGGTAGCCGAAAATCGACAAACCAGGCTTAGGGGCCTCCATATCGCATGAGCCATAAACGGAATAGTGCGTCAGACGCGTTTCCGGGGTCGCGAGTGAAAAGTTTTCGCGAGTTATATAGTTTGAAGACGTCAAACACGGTAAGTCGCGCATAAAACAAAAACGCGGTCTAAATTTAAAAAAAAAAAAAACTTACAGTAAGACAAAATATCCCAGCAATTGCGACTCCTCCGGAAAAGGGGACGCATTGCTCCCTCCTTATAGCTAGTGCCCCGTTGTGGCGTATTCCTGCTAGCCTATTAAAGAGTTAGCACCGAAAGGACTTCAGTGGACGGTCTGAAGGGGAATTACGTCGGGAGGACAGGCTTTATAAGCCTAGCCTTCCGCGGTCGGCCCATGAAATGGGTTCGATAACGCTGGTTTAACAACGGATTGGAATGCAATTAAATCCGTCTTAAATTCACTAAAATAATAATAGACAAAACTTGAAAAATTAGATCCGAGATTAAAAAATAACCCTTTTAAAAACAAGCCCGATTAGAATGATCCAGCAGCAAGGGACTCTGTCCAGGTTCTGCGATAAAGTAGGGAGTAATAGACTCCTGCCAACTTTGCATTCCAACTTGTGTTGGCTGGCACTGACTTCAAAAATAGTTATTTGTTGTAAATACTTTTTCTTTAGTTAATAAATAAAAATATAATTATTTGTAACTTCTTAATATCATTATTTGTTGAAGTCTCTTTTCAATTTTTTATAAATTATTTTATTTCACAATTTTTAGTGGTATCTGCTACATATACAAATATATATTATTATATAATTAAAATATGGGTAGGTCTATTAAACATGCTGCTCAAAAGAGACAGTGATGTTTAAAGGAAAGTTGCCAAGAAAGGAATGATTGTTTAAGGAAAAATAGAGAAAAAAATGCCATGAATATTTTCGCAGAATCCTCAACAATGAGAATGTAGACTCTCACAAATGAGAACGTACAACAGTTGATTCTTATGGAATGAAAGTCTAGAGAGTCATGCTCATTATGTCAGTTTAAACACAAATGTTTGTCAAACAAACGCAAGAGCAATGTTCTCACCGCCTCGGCTTGATATACGAGGAAGGAGAGTTACCGGATGAGGTTCTCATAAAATTTGATGATAAAACTATTGGTCTTAGAATGAAAGATGTTGATGGTTGCACAGTCATTTCACCAGTTTGATGAGGTTGTGTAATCTATCCAATTTATAGGTTTCATTACTGTGAATAGACATTTGGACAAGGTTTGCAAGTACCTGGTTAAAAAAGTTGTTTACAATAACTATAGAATATTATTTATTGCAAAATTATAATATTCAACTCGTTTCATACAGGGTAATATTGAATGGGAGCTTGTATGACTATTTATTTAATATTATAAATTAGAATTTATTATTGCATAATATAAATATTTATATGATAATTTTGCAATTAGGAATAATTCAATACTTTTCCACAATTTTATATAAATATTAAATGTAGGTTTAATATTTATACGGAGTTTAGAGGAAAGTAGCCAAGAAAAACAAATCTGGTGTGGACATAACATGACTTTCTTGTACGCCTATTAAATTACATATACACATCTTTTTAAAATGAAAAGTACATAAAATTTTATTTCATTAATAAATTCTGATAGTTTTTCATATTTTTTTAATTGTTATTATTAAATTACTATTTATTGTAAAAATCTTTTTACAATAAGAGGTTAATAATTATTAATAAATTTAAATTAAAAAAAAAAGTTAAAAAAAGGAGATGAAGACTGATTCGAATCGATGTGCCTTCCCCTTGTAAGATCCAAATATTTCATTAATTAAAAATTCTATTTCGCTATAACTCTGGAACCAATGAAAATAAGTATCACAGTGATATATCATTGAAAAGCTCTCAATGAGGGCTTTTACTGAAGTTAAGAAAAAGTCCAAAATCCAAAATTTTTTGGATTTTGGGCTTTTTTGGACACTTTTGGTTCAGTCGATTGCAATCAAAAGGGGAGGTGCATAACTAGACGTTACAACAGTCTAAATCCAAAATTTCAACATTCTGCAGTTAATTGTTTTTGAGTTATGTGAGATACATATTGATGTATGTACACACATCATACCGAAACTAATCAAAATGGATATTTCTGGTGAAATCTGAAATTTTTTGTGATCACAATACTTCCTCTACTTTGTACAAGGAAGTAAAAAAAAAAGGAATGATTGTTTAAGGAAGAAAAATAAAGAAAGAATGCAGTAAATATTTCCACTAAGACTAAACAACTATAATATAGACTGATATTAATATCCTAGTCACACAGGGAACAGAGCAACACGGTACTGGTGCAAGCGGTCAGCGGCTAAAAGCGTCAAGCCATTCAGTTTTTTCCTAAGACTATCAGTGGAATTGGTTAAAATTTATATGGGACCATTCCAAAAGTACACTCTTTCCATAAAAAAATGATCAAAGTAAGTTTACTGACATTGAAAGTATTGTGTAACATACATTAAAAAAAAAAATAAAAAATACAGTATTTGATAACCTCCACCTTTTTTGAAGTCTATTAAAAACTAATACAAAATACACACTTAAAACAAAAAAAAAAAATTAAATAACCAATACCATTTTTGGTTATTTATTATTAACCTAAACATTAGTTTTCTTCAAAAATAATATAAATCAAACATATTTAACATAAAATGGAAGTTTATAATTATCTCTATCCTTTCCTTTAATATTAACTTTACTTTAAATATTAACACCACTTTAACATAAAGTAATGATAAAACAAGCCCACAAAATTACAGACCTGCTAGTTTTTTCCATCTTTGTCAAACATATTTAAAAGGGTAGTACTCAACAGGTTAGAATCAAAATAAAAATAACATATTACAGTTGGGATATGAAAAAGAAAATTTTCGAAATGTGCATTAATAACTTATGTAAAAAAAGGTAACAGATGTAATGGATTTAGGAGAAATGGTTATATTAGTATTTTTAGATCTAAATAAAGCTTTTGACCCTGCGAATGTGAACAATTACATAAAAAATTAAAAGAAAACATACAAAAAGGTACAGTTAATAATAGTATAGATAATTTTTTTATAGGCAGGAAACAAAGTTTAGAAATAATGCAAGTAAGAGAAGTAGTTAAAAATTATTTAATTTGTTAGCTGTATCACAGAGTTCAATACTACTAGGTCAATTTTCATTTTTAATATATACTAATTATTACAAAATTAAATAATAATTTATGCACATGATTACTGCCTTTTAGTGACATCATAATCGTGATGATGTCACGGTACATCATATCATAATCTCTCTCGGGGGATGACCTTGTAGATTATATTTACAAAAAGTAGGATGAAATATTTTCCCCCTAAAAGTAGTATCTTGACTTAATAATAAATTAATGAAAATCATGTCTAATACTCAATATTGTTTTGGGGATCATTATCAGAATAAAACTAAAGAAAGTCATTACATAAATTATAGGAATAAGGAAATATGAAACATGTAGGCGATCTTTTAAAGATCTGATGCTTCCTTCATTGTTTGTACATAAAACTAATCAATCATATTCTGACCAATTTTAAAAGAAATTTAGAGAATTATTATAACACAAGAAATAAAACAAGTAGAAATTACCATATTACTTCGGTAAGTTACCTGATATGAAAATATTTTTGTACTTCACTGAATAATTCTTTTCCCTCCCACAGCTTAATTAATTTAACTTAGTCATTGATTTAGGATTAGAGGGTTAGAGTTATGTTTAGCTTTTGACTAAACCTTTATCCACTATTGAGTCACCAGAAGATAATATTTTCAAAAAGCCTTTGAAATGGTTTCAGTCATTTAAAACTTTATATACACGCTGTTTACACTTCAATGCTATTTTCATTATTTATGTTTATTCTACATATTATGTTATATTTATTTTACGTATAGTTTCTACATTAATGTATATTTATGTGTGTTTTTTTTATGATAAATACTTGTATGCTAAAATAATTTATAGTTATGAATGAAATATAAAAAATTACATCCAAGAGAGCAACAAAACTGATTTTTTTTGCTACCATTTTTAATGGATACCTAGAATTTCATGTCTCTGTGTACCTAGATCTAATATCATAATTCATTTGTTTGAAGCGACTACAAAAATTCAACGGTATATAAAAAATTACCTCCTGTAACAAGTGTAGTACAAGAACCAAAAACCTCCAAGTGGAGTTGCAACGGTTGAGTAAAAGATTAAAGAGTAAACAAGGATTAGAAAAAAAATTCATAGTACTGATGTAAAAAGTGCTAATAACGTTTTACACTGAAACAGAACAACTTCACAGTATGATTGGGTTTTTATTTATCACGTATATAAAGAAATTTATTTAACTTCTTAAATTTTTAATGAAATATTTATACAAAATATTTTAACACAGTAGTAAAGTGTAATAATCTGATAATCAAATGAGATGCCAACTCTATGGTGAACATTCTTTAGTCAAGTGATTTCCCCTGCTACTATTTGTTTAATTCTCTGTTCTTACAAATTAATAAATAAAAGCTAAATTAAATGGTGTTATAAAATACTAGGATAAAAATTTATATTGAATACCAACCAATATCATTTTCATCAAGTCCGGCAAGACTAGCAGGGAGTGTATTTAAGTTGTATTTATCTCTCATTTGATCACCAGGTCGATTCCTAGTCCAGAATTTACTTGTATGGTCATTTGATCCAGAACAAAGAATGTGTCCCAATGGATGCCAAGCAAGTGTCCATACAATACTATCATGAGCTTGTTCAATTGCACCTACCTCCTTATCGGCACTGAAAATTACAATTATGTGATATTAAAATGATAATTCAAAAGGTGTAAAGAAATAAAAAAAATAACTCAAAAGTCAATGGATGGGTAAAAAAGAGAAACAGACAAATACTATAATTGGTTGAATATATGTTGACTCCAAATATAGTTCTACTTTCCATTTCTGAATCAAATTTTCAGGAAAAAAGTTGGTGAAAATTTTTTTTACAACAAATAAAATTTTACCACCAATAAGAAATTAATTTTGAAGTTTATATATAATACAAAAAACAACTTAACCACCAGAAAAAGTAACAGAAAAACCTACAAAAAAACTAATACCAATAGTCAAGTTTCATGGGATTCTGGATCATTAGTTGGTACTCAATTCTATAATTACATCAACAAATAACAAAAAAGAAATAAATTGATTAATATATAGATTTTTTAAATTTATTTATTTTGGTAAAACTAACAAATCTTTTAAAAAAAGGTTTATGGAACATTACAGTGCTTATAGAAACAGAGAGGTGTGTCTAATGTGGTTGACTATTTGTTGCATTGTAATAATAATTAAATGTAATAATAATTTAGAAATTTTGGAAATTTGTAATAAAAAAAAAATGAATATACTTGAAAAACATATATTTATAAACTAAAAAAAAAAAAAAGTTTGAAATGATCATATTTGAAGATGATGTAATTAAAGATACAGTGGATTGTAGCAGTTGGCAATAATGTTTACAAACGTAGATATGAAACACTTTAAACTTACATCATTCCAGTAATGGCAGTGAAGTTGTACTGTTGTTACAAATTTTGCGGTTATTAGTGTTTGTTTATATTTTCTATTTAAGTTTTTATTTCTGTTTTGTTATTTTTTTATGTAATCATAGAATTATGTACTTACTGATGATGCAGGATTCAACGAAAGTTGACTATTGGTATTAGTTCTTTTTTTTTAGGTTTTTCTGTTACTATGTTTTGTGATTAAGTTGTTTTCTAAATTTAATTAGCACAGTGGTCAATATGTTGATGAATTATTTGAATTTTCAAAAAGTAATCACAAAATACTAAACATACTTATTATTATATTAGTATTTTATTATACTAATTTATAATATTATACATACTTGCTTAAAAAGTAGAATCATAAAAAAGTGTGTACAAGATTTTTAGTAAGAGATATTTTAAAAGAAATAAAATAATGATTCTAATTTTTTAATTTTTATTTAAATTGTTTTTCTACATTTTCATTAAAAAAAAAATTGCATTAAAAAATCCACTCACAACACATGAACATTTGAATTGTTGCTATCATCATCCCTATTGCTATCTGAAAATAAAATTATTTAATTATTTGATTCTTCCTCCCACAGAATATCATCTTCAGTTAGTTCCATCTAATATATTGCTAATGCAACATTTTTTAAATCCTTGTCTAATGCTATCTGGTGTTATAGAGTTTCATGACTTAATAATCCACTCAAGCTCACGGCAGGTGTTTTATTATTCCTGTAGGAGGAGTTAGCTGATGACTGTTGCTTTGCATCCAACAGTTATAACTTTTTTAAGATTATCTTTAAAAGTCTTGTTCACAACTACAACCAAAACCTGTAACTGTGAAGTTATACCAATGATATTATGTTAAGTTTTTTTACTTCAGATTTTATGTTTTCAGTCAAATGACACCTGAATGCATCTAATATTAACATGGATTGCTGTCTTCTTAGATCTAAGATTTTTGGTCAAGACTGATTTAAGCCAATATTTGACCAAAGACTCATCCATCCACCTTTTTCATTTATTCATAAAATATTTTTTTGGTAACATTTCTCTGGCGTGGTTTTTCTCTTTAAAATCACAAATGGTGGCAATTTTGATCCATCAGCTAACACACACATATAAAAGTTTTCCATACTTTCTCATTTTCACTTCTTTTAATTAACATACATGTTTCACCTCTTGTGCTGACTTGTGTTTATAGGCATGTCAAAAAAAATAGGAGTTTGATCAGCATAACCAATTCTATCTAGTGGATAACTGTATAATTATCTTAAATTAATGTGTTTCTGGAAAGCAATAGGCTTTTCCTATAATCCACTGGTAATCATTGAACTAATGTTTTACAATGTCTTAAGGCTAGCCCATTCCTTTTCATCATGTTTATAGCAACCCATACTTCATGTAAATTTTCGACACCTCTTTCTTCAGCAATTTCATGACTATTAATCATAATTGTGTCTCTTGTAATACAAAAACCTTTACTTCTATTTTCTTTAATGAATTTGATAAGTAAATCATCTATTTCTTGAAAACAGCCTACCTGTAGTCCTCAGAAAGATTTCTGGGAAGATATTGTCGTCAGTAAGGAGTCTTTCTGTTTTCTCCAACAACATACTTTTTTAAATTACACCATATTTCCTGGCTGCACTAGAATTATTAGATTTTTTACAAATTCACTTATTACTTATAATTTAAATTTCACATCAAAATTTCGTGAAAACACTTTCACATATTTTTTTGGGGAAAAAATTACAATAAATAAATTCTTTTAAAACAGGATAATACCTTCAATTAAAACAGTTTTAAACTAAGCTTTGAGAAAAATCAAGTTTATATATAAACAAAACAATAGAAAAACTATCATGAATTACAGTGAGTGGATACTTCTATGTAAAAGACAATTTCAAAATTTCCAGACCTGAAGTACAGAATTTTAATGTAACAACCTTTACAGAAAGGACACCTCTGTTTATCTTACATGTTCTAATTCTAACTGTTTATAATCCTTAACTGTACAAACAGGTAGATAATAAGTTCTTGTATTGAATCACTATATAAAGATATAAAAAAAAATCAAATACACACAAAAAAATAAGTTTAACTATTATTTGAACAAAAATTGAAATAAATCAAGTAAAAAAAAACATGGTTTTACAGAAACAGGAAAATTAAAAACATTACTGGTTATGTACACTCATTTAATTATCCCTTATCTTAAAAAGTTTGAAAATGTAGTTCTATGTATTAAATTTACCTATACTATAATTTAAAAAGTCAATATTTTTATGAAAATATGAAATTAAATAAATTTATCTGCCATGATAGATACAAGTATAATTAGTTTACATATATATATATATATATATATATATATATATATATATATATATATATATATATATATATATAATTAATATGTTAATCATCAGATACAGCAATAGAATAAACTCACATTAAAAGATGTCTTTTACTTCTTTGAACATCTTCATACTTTATATTTACTAATAACTTACTATAGTATTAATGCAGTAATAATATTACATTATATTATCTGATGATTAAGATCATGTTCAGTAGTTTTGTGCTTTTCTAAAGTAAAAGCAATAAATAAGTACCTTATTTTTATTGGTACATAATAATACATTAACAGATCATGTCAGGAATGGGTAGATATGCTACTACACAGATAAAAAAAAATTAAACTTTGATCAGAGCAGTATCACAAAATATATAATTAATTATAAATAAAAAAGCAGATGTAGTTAAAATTAATTTTATTAATATGAAATAATAGTAAAGTAAATATGTAAAAATACTAAATAAGAACAAAATAAACAATTAAAAAGGTGTTGATGAAAATTATTATTCTAGAAGAAAACATTTATAGCATGACTTTTGAATGGAAAATAATTGTAGAGGTAGAAAAGGTAATGAGAAGAGGTAAGGTATAGAACAAGATAGTATCTACAATCCAGGATACGGAATAAAGTGAAGAAGTTCTGTAAAGTGTAGTGCTGATTATGAAGAAGAAATTTTTTAATCATTATGGAAAGAAATATGTTATTTGATATTTAACATATAAAAGAGTATGACTATGAGTATGGAAAACCAAATGAAAAGGAATGTCTAATAATTTGAGGAAAGATTGTATAAGAAAACTCTGTATAAGATTGTATAAGAAAAGACTATATCACACAATGTTAATGTACATAAGCAGCTCTTTACTTGTATTTTATATGTTTTAAAATCTTTCACAAATATTGAAATGTAAATATTAATGAACACCATAGAATATTTGTATAAATGTTATAGTGGATTTCCAAGCCAGGGATACAGTGTTAATTTTAAATAAAAGGCAGTCACATTAGACTGTCTGCTGTTTCTTGATACTATCAAAAAACAGTTGCCATTAAAAAATGCCTGGCCCTAACTACCTGCTTTCTGCATAAAAAGGCAAATAATAATTTCCTATAATGTCTCTGACAGAATATAAAAAACTACCGACTATGAAAGAGTAATTTTACAGCTGTACTCCAGATTCATGGAACCAGAATGAATGAAATCAGACTGAAGATAAATTTTTTTTGGAGGGGTCTTTTCTTAATTATACTTTTAAAATATGTTGGTTATTTTGGAAACAAACCAATGATAAATAAAAATAGTTTACAGAACTAATAAAATTACTTTACAAAATGAAATATTTTTATACATCAAAGATGAACTTTTATGTACATGAATTTATTGTATCTGAACTTACCCAACATGCCAAAAAAGGATGGCACCATCTGATCCACCACTGCAAAATAATCCTTCATGCTGAGGATGCCATGCAACACTACTTGATTCCTTTTTATGTCCACGGAATGTTTGTACTTCAGATGATAAATTACGAATATCAAATAATTTGAGCAAATGATCACGAGAAGCTGTCACTAACCAATTTCCGTTTTTATTCCATTTAATATCCATCACGGTACTTTTATGAGCATGCCTTAGAAACATAAGAAAAATACACATTAGTATAATTGTAGCACATACATTTTTTTTTTTATGGTAATAGACTTAAATCACAAAATGAAATAGTTTCTATAGAACTATTTAATTCTGTTGTTGAAATTATAGTGCTCCATAACAAGTTCAGCAGCAGTATTTTGTAATGTTAAACACACAAATAATGCTGTTAACTAAACCCCAATTACAAAATATACATTATTACATTAGTGTGGAAATTAATCCAAACACACGTTATTTAATAAAAAGTAGCTTTATTTAGAAAAAAGTCATAACTTTACAATTTGTGAATATGTAGTAATTAATATGTCCTCCTTTATTCTTAATCACTTCACATATACGATTTGGCATTGATTCAACAAGTGTACAACACACTTTTTTTATCATGAAACCATACTGATATTATTACTTTAATGAGGTCAATTTTTGTGATAAAATACATTTTTGAGTTGTTTTTTGAAATTGAAAATCTTTTGCCCAAAAATTTTCAATTGGATTAAGTCTGATGAGTTGCCTGGCTACAAGAGCACTTGTTTTATGAAACATTAAAAAAAAATGTTGAAAACGTTTTCCACTTTTTTAGCAGTATGACATGGCACAAAATCTTGCTGGAACAAGATCCATTGCCTTGTGGGAATTTGTTTTGATGTTCTGTCACAACCTTTTCCTTCAGAATGTTGATGTATCCATCCCCTTGAGGGCCTTCAAATGTGAAACAACCCCAAAATATTTTTTTCTGGGGTTTTAACTGATTTTGAGCTGGTGATGTATTTTCATCTGATGCTATTCTAATTTACGGAACTCTTTGCCCCTGAACATAAAAATTTGATTGATCAGAAAACATTATATTTTTCCAGTTTTCTTTGGTTCAGTTAACATGTGCTTTGGTTCAACAGAGCCATTTTTTGTACATTGCTGGTGTTAAAAGCTGCTTTGTATTTGGCTGATGAGCTTTCCATCCAGCAGCAGAAAGTCATCATCTAACAGTTGTCACATATAAATCTGTTCCATTGGTTGCTACTCTTGATTTAAAACCACAGCTGATAATTTTAGTCAAGTTTACTTTTTCTCACTAACAACCAATCCTATGTTGAAATAGTTTTTATTTTATTCCCATATTGCCTTCCTTTGAAGTGAAAAGAAACAAATTTCTTTAAATTGTTTCAAAATAATATTCACTGTCCCTATTCTAACAACACAATCAGTAGTTATTTGTTGTTGTGTCATACTAATATGCTCAGAAAGAGAAACAATTTTCAAACACTTTCTTGAAGTTATGTCAATTGTTGTAATCTCAAGACAGAAGAAAAAATAGGAAAATATGATTTTTTTAATAAAAAATGGAATAAACTTTAACAAAGCACTATTTATAAAATGAAAATTGCTAAATAATCAAAGAAAATTAACCTCACATTATAAAGAAAACTTAAACATTGAGTATGGTCAAGCAGTGTATCCATAACTCAGAAAAAAACAAAAAAAATTCCCAGAGTTTAGATTAATTTGCACACTGCTGTCAATTATAATAAAATAAGGGAAAATTATACTAACCTTTTGTTAATAAATAAATTACTTGAAATCTACTAAAATTAAACTAAAATTACCTAAACTAATTATCTAAACTAAAATTACCTTAGGGCTCACCAAATCTTGGAATAACAAGTTTTTGAAGCAAAACATAAACCACTTAACTGATAAAAAGTTAAGTGGTATGGACTATATGAACCGAAATTTCTTTTAAAATTTATAGAAGAAAATAACCATAAGAGTAACTCCACATCAACTGAACTTAAATATGCCTAGTGTCACAGAACAATGTTATCAAAATTCTAATTGTTACCTTATTATCGAAGTGTTAAAACATAGAAAAACTGTATATAAATATAATGAAAACAAGAGAAAAATTTAGAACAAAATTATACTAACAAAGTAGCCAATGACTGGCCAGTTTTAGGATCCCAAAGTTTTACAGGTTGTTGATTATCTTTACTACCAGAAACCACAAGTCCCTTTTGCGGATGCCAGTGGACACATTTCACATCAGCACCATGACCTAAAACAAAAGCAAAATTTATAAATACTAAAACCTCTTAACAGTTACAGTACTGTGTAAAAATATTTTTATCATTAATGACAAACCTTACATTAAACAGATAAAAACCATGAATCAGATAACATGTAACATATAAGATTAACACATAAATGAATTGCAGTGCTTTAGATTTAAACTGTTTTCAAATAATTACTGTAAAAATACTTAACTGTTCTGATTATTACTGGTATATTCATTACTTTAAAATGATAAAATAATGTAGGGTACAAATAAAAAAAAAAAAAAAAAAAATAATAAACAGATATATTAAGTAATTTCAAATAGATGTGGTGAACACTTAAAAGCTCTCTGCAGCAATAAATAATCAACACTTGCTAACCATTTTATAAACAAAAATCACAAATAATATATTACAGAAGTATTCAGGTTTAGGTACATCAAAGTTTGACAACATTAGCTGAATTATTAATTGTATATAATGCAATACCGGTTTTTTTTCATTTTCCTTCTTTGAGTTTATTTATAACAGCTGTCATGATCAATAAGAAATCTCATTTATCGTAATAGTACGGGTATTTCATTTTTCAAGTCTAAGGAATTTTCTTTCACATTTTTTTGTGTAGTAATTATGTACGCAGTCTTTTCTTAAAAAAATCTTTTGCTCCAAATAATATTAATAATAATAATGTGTATTTTAAAAAAATTACAAAAAGAGAAAAACAAATGTCTGTTAGATTTCTCCACACTTCCTGCATGAATGAAGTTATTTGTCAGGTTGGTAATCCGATAAAACTGAATATAACTTATTCAATTTCATTAAATTATTAAATGTTACTACAATACATACAAAACTTGAAAACAAGATTATCACAAAACAAATTCTCTAAATAATACAGCTCAATTATATTAATTATTAAATTCAAAAATCAGCTGTTTTCCATAAGCAAGGTATGTATACATATCCTACTAAAATTTTCCAATTAAATCCATTCAGATTACTAACAATTTCCTCATCAGACAATCTTTTTTTTTTTGGAACCACTGTTAGGTATTGCTTCAGAGGATGAGATGAATGATTTGTAGCGTGTGTGAAAATGCCATACCTGACTGGGATCCGAACCCGGGACCGAGATGCTACTAATTGCGCCACACAGACCGGCAAACCACACTGCTCTTATCTCTGTCAAAATCAGAAATCTACCCAAAAAGTGAGAGATCTTTCCTCTTCTCTACTGGGCTCATTATTCAACCAAAGCTGCTCTGCACTAGTCCTAAATTTATACATCAATGCTCATAATTATCAGCTGTGTATGACTATCTCTCACATATATATTTAGACTCGAATTCACATAATGAAACTGTGACTGTTCGCTTTATTAATCAAACAAGTTTGAGTATTATCACCTATTTTTCCACATGTGTATTTGAGCTGAATCTTCCACCGTTGGGCTTCAATGCATCTGGTGTCTAATTCACAGCTATACCTTTCAGTTAACTCAGTCCTGAAACGACTAATAGTCGGCCTTTAGTACCTTTTTGCCTAATAGTCACATTTGAAAATTTATAATGTAGCCAATATTCTGGTAACTGTAAAATTTTCTGAGTGTAATTAAAATGTAGATTCAATCACATTGTCACATTAAAGCTACCCCTGACTCTAAATACATGATTTGGTTCAGAATATTTCTTGGTTTTTCCAAAGGTTTCTTTAAAAAGTAATGTTGAAAGTCTCCAAAGTCTCAAATGCCCTGTGACCCCAAACCTGTACAACATATGTACACAGGTTTCTACATACTGCCTGGAAAAACTGCCCATTTCACAGAAATGGTACCTCTTTCTTTCTTAGAAAATTAGCCCATACTCTGTTTATAACAAATTTAGCCGTTGTTGCTCTCTCTTTCTCTCTCTTCAATCAATGATGATTAAATGATAGCAAATGTGTCAGTGTTACTCCCAGATACCTGTAAGCGCTTACAACTTCATTTGACTCACCATTATAATTCCACTGTCCTGAGCTCTTTAAGCCTTCTTCCCCTTCCAAACACTTCTTGATTTATCTAAATTAACTGTTAGATTCTACTGCCTGCTAAACTTTTCCAGGTTATTTTGGAGCACTACTGAATGTGAAACCGTAATCACAATATCATCTGTATGTTCACATAGTCTTATATTTAAATTAACTACTTACAAGCCCCGTCCCAACTCTTCATACAAATCATTTATATACAAAGAAAATAAAATTGTTGACAACAAAAAACCTTGTTTAACACTGCTGAAGGTTCTAAACTCCTCTGACAAACCCAAGTTACATCACACATGTAGTGATTATTTCTTTACAAACCATGTAAAGTTCTCTGACGAGTCAATCGACGATCTGCAGATTGTTGATTTTCTGAACACGGTATCATCAGTTGAAGTCGAAGGCCTTCCTGGCCGAAGGTCATATTCAGTCAACTGTTGTCCACTTTTAAATCTTGAAAAACATTTGTAACATTGTGTATGACCCAGAGCATCATCTCCATAAGCTTGTTTCAAAAGTTGAAACATTTCTAGGAAAGTGTTTCCCAGTTTTATGGAAAATTATTAATAAACGTTAATTTTTAAACCTTAACTTAAGAAAGTTAATGTTTATTAAAAATTCCATAATTGTGTAATCTATAAAAAAGTGCATCCCGATCTACTGAGTCAAACGCAGCCTTAAAGTTGATGAAAAAACAATAACTTTACTATTTGGATATATTAACTTTACTGTATAATATAGATTAAAAATGTTATTAATTGTGGAATAACTCCTTCTAAAGCCTGCCTGATTCATTTAAAATCGTCTTTTTATTTACAAAGTTCATTAATCTGTTAAAAACAATTCCTGCAAAACTTTTTCCCAAAACATTTGTAAAAGATATTCCCCATAATTACTGACTACTGATAAGTTTCCTTTTTATGCAATCTCTTCAAAATGTATAAATTTTATTATGTGCCATTTAGTGACTAGCAGTTGACAGAATTGTGTTCCGTATAACTTCCTCTGTAACCACATGTTCTTGGAATGTTGATATCTCATTTAGTTTTCGTGTTATTGTTGTCTCAGTGCAACATGCTTAAATGCTAGTGATTTTTGTAATGTATGATTTTCAGGAGTAATGATACAATGTAAAATTTTGTATAGAACTGGGAAAAACTTTCCTAGAAACATTTCAACTTTTGAAACAAGCTTATGGAGATGATGCTCTGGGTTGTACACAATGTTACGAAAGGTTTTCAAGATTTATAAGTGGTCATCAGTCAACGGAATATGACCTTCGACTTCAACTGATGACACCCGTGTTTAGAAAATCAACGATCTGCAGATAGCCGATTGACTGTCAGAGAACTAGCATCTAAGTTGGATCATGCCGTGATATTTTAACTGAAAAATTGAGCATGCATTGAGTTGCAGTAAAGTTTGTTCCTCATTTGATGACTGAAGAGCAAAAAGAATATTGAATGGATGTTTGTCAGCAACTTCTTGAACAAGCCGATGATGAAACATTTATGTAAAGGATCATAATGGGAGACAAAAGTTGGGTTTACAGCTACGACATTGAGACAAAAGTTCAATCATCACAATGGATTGGCAAAGGATCTCTAAGTCCCAGAAAGCATGTCAGTCTCGATCCAATGTCAAAGTGATGCTCTCTGTTTTTTATTTTATTTTATTGGAACTGTGCATTTTGAATTCTTGTCTCAAGATGAAGTAGTGAACCCTGCATAGTATCAAGGTGTTTTAGAATTACATGGAAAAATCTGTAAAAAGAGAATAGAGTTAGGGTGAGACAACTCATGGTTCCTTCAACACGACAATGTGCCTGCACACTCAGCTTTATCAATTTGTAAGTTTTGTGCCAAAAATCAGATGACTGTCCTCCCTTACCCTCCCTACTCGCCAGACCTGGTACCTCGCAATTTTTTCTTATTTTCGAAATTAAAGTCAGTGATGAAAGGATGCAGTTTGAGACTATTGATGACTATTAAGGAAAATTCATCATGGATCTTATAGGCCATTTCAAATGAAGCTATCCAGGACTGTTTTGTGTAGTAGAAACACCACTGGGAAAAGTGTATGAATAGGGAACAGGAGTACTCTGAAGGGGACAAAGACCAATAATCTGTAAAATCAATAATAAAGATAAAAAAAAAATAAACCTCAGTTATTTTCTGAACAGACCTCATACACTGCTATAACACAGATACATACATCAAAAAGATGTCCCTGTAGCTTAGCAAAATAGCATGCCTATGGGTGTCATCTGGGATATGAGGTATGGTCCTTTCTCCTTCCAGGCTCACAGCAGATGTGGTCTATTGATATGCACATTTTCTGTAACTCCCAGCACTGATGAACAAAGATGTCTTTCAACACCTCTACCAAATCTGCCTTTTTCAGGACTGATTACTTTAAACACTAAATTTTTATGATGGCTTCTACTCTCTAAATCGTCCAGTTTCATCTTTATCCAGTCATTCTCCACTGTTACTCTCGTCCATTCTTGCTTCAAATATTTGTTTTCATCCTTTAGCCTACTCAATCCTCTAATGAAAAACTTTATGTCCTCTATGGATGCTAGAGTAGTTAAGTTTTCATCTATGAATTTTTTTAATTTTTGCAGTTAATCATCCATCTCCTCTGACAAATCTAGTTTGGTACTAACAAGTAGCTTTTTCTGTTTCTGTAGCAGTAACTCAAGAGAGCTAGTTGTTGATCTCTGCCACTGCTGCTTGACACCACTTGATGATGGCGAAAAATAATTTGAGGTGTTCTGGCTCATGTGTACTATGAAGTTCCAGTATATAAAATCTATTATGTGACCCCAATCTCAACGGATACACTCAAAATGCCCTACATAAAAGCTGGCAATTCCCTACTAGGAAATGCAACTGCCAGACAAATAAAACTTTCTTGGTAATGCATTAAAGCTCCTAACAAGATGGACTCAGAGGAACAGTGACAAAAGGAGGGGGAGATTGTACCTTATACTGTTAGGGGATTCATAACTCACACTATGCACTGACTTTAATCAAATTACAGGAGTAAAACTTAATTAGTTTTTTCTATATATTTTTAGTTTACTATTTACAAAACAGAAAAAACCTGATGTGGACAACACATTATTTCCTTGTAGACATATTAAATTACATTTACACATTTTTTTAAAATGAAAAGTACATAAAATTTTATTTCATTAAAAACTTCTGATATTTTTTCATTTTTTTGTTATTACTGAATTATTATTCATCGTAAAAATTTGTTTACAATGACAGGTTAATAATTATTAATAAATCAATATATTTAAATTAAAAAAAAAGAAAAGGAGATGAAATCTGATTTGAACCAATGTGCCTTCCTCTAAAATCCAAATATTCATTAATTAAAATTTTATTTGGCTATAACTCAGGAAACAATGAAAATAAGTACCACTTACGATATATCATTGAAAATCTCTCAATGAGGGCTTATTACTGAGGTTAAGAAAAAGTTCAAAATCCAATTTTTTTTGGTTTTTGGGCATTTTTTGGACACTTCTGGTTCAGTCAATTGCAAAAAAAAAAGGGGAAGTGCACAACTAGATGTTACAACAGTCCCAAATCCAAAATTTCAACATCCTATGACTAATCGTTTTTGAGTTATGTGAGATACATACATATGTACAGACATCACATCGAAACTAGTCAAAATGGATTCCATGATGGTCAAAATGGATATTTCCATTGAGATCTGAAACTGAAATTTTTTGTGATCACAATACTTCCTTTACTTTGTACAAGGAAGTAAAAAGGAACCACATGACATGACCCACTGTTTGCTGTACACAGCAAAATGAATTAGTCTAAATAATCAAGTTTATAAAATTATTATAAAAATATATGATGCAAACACATTTATTATTCTAAATGCATTATTAAAAAATTTGATAAAATAATAAGAGCACTTTTCATAAACTAACTCCAGTCTTCAGACATACAGATTGCGAACCAATTGCCAATAAGAAAGCAGAATTCCAAACCCAGTACTAGATATAATATAATACAATATAATATTCTCAAAAAACTCTATTCTCATCAATAACTCTTTTATAAATAAATATTTCAGTAAAAAATATACTTGACTGGAATCAGGAAAATTTGCTGGACTCACTGGTACCTCACACTTAGCAAGCTACTTAAAAAACCATTAAAAAAAAGCCAAAAATGACAAGACTACAAAATACACCAATAATTCTACAGAACGGCAGGATTGCCAACCCAGTGCTCCAAATAATAAATCCTAATTAAGTTGTGAAGTAGTTCCCCAATTTGCTCAAAACATTTCATCAGTTTTCATTATATTATCAGGGTTATAAATACTTTCAGTTGCTAACCAAGATGCTCATTCTTCACATGGTCTTTTCTGAGAGTGCAACTGGGCATACAATTATGTCTAAATGCAATTCAATGCCAATCATAAAAACACCAAATTGTTTGAAGCTTAGTAAAACTTTCAAAAGACCTGATCTCTATGAAAGAAATTCATTGTACAGCACTTCCTGGGTCTTATTGCTAAGGATACTGAAACTGTGACTTTTGACTAAAATGAGAGGAGACTTGGGTCAGTATGACTAAGAACAGTAAAATACGTAAAACCTGAGTTAACAAAATCTGGATTTAACGGAATCTTGTCTACAACGGGAAATTTCATTGGTCTTGTGAATTTTACCAAATATATGATGTTAATTTTCCCTGAAATAATGGAAATCTGGCTGATGTGGTAATGGAAAAAGTCTCACAAGTTAACGGAAATGGCTTTTGAGACTCATGTGTGATTTATGTAAAAAAATATGTATATCAATTTAATGCTATACATAAAGTACAATAATACATTTTTCCACGGTATAAAATACAATACATATACTGTACAGTACTACACATACTGTATACAATATACTGTACTACACTGTGTTACAAATTACCCTGCATAAACAAAAATAAAAATTAGTCATGTCAGAGTTGTAACTGATAAATTTGCATTTAACACTATAAAAATATTTAGATTTTCAGAACTCGTCACCAATCATAATAAACAACAACAAACAGACAGAATGTTAAAACCTTGTAAAGGCATTGCCCACAGTCATTGTTGTTTTGTTTATTTACAGTAAACTAGCCTTTATGCCTACTGCCCTGTGAATCATAACTTAACACTCTCATCATTCCTTATCTCGAGTCACAATTTTTATTTAAATTAATAATGTAATGCCACTATATGTAACTTATCCATGTGGCATTTTTATTCCTTACAACAGTCTTCATTACTGTGTGTACGCGCGCACGTCTGTGTATGTGAGTGTGTGCACTTTTGTTTTCTGTTCATTCGCTGAATTCATCATTTTAATTTTTTATTTTTACAGATCCATATTACAGTTCAGTACCTGAAGTACAGAATTGTACAGAGCAATTGTTAATTCAGTGTTCTTTAAGATACTGTGTATTAGTGTAACAAGTATGGCATCGAAAAAAAGACCTGTGTTGGACTTAAATACAAAAATCAAAGTAACCAAAGCCAGCAAAAAAGACAAACTGTCCGTTAAAAACTTAGTTGAAAAATTTGGCATAGGTAAGACTCAAATCTATGAAATTTTAAAAATAAAAACGAGTTAAAAACTGAAAGGTCAAAACGGAGCGCTTCAAATAAAAGTCATATGCGAAAAACTGGCAACAAAGAAATTAACAAAATTGTTTGGGGGTGGTTTGTCAGTGCGAGAGCAAGAAAGTTACTGATTTCAGGAGTAATTGTACAGCATTAAGCAAAGGAAATTGCAGAGAAATTAGGTAGCACCAATTTCAGCACTTCAAATGGTTGGCTGGAAAGTTTTAAAAAGGTGGCATCAAATTTTCTTTAAAGAAGTAAGTGACGAAGGTAGAGGTATGTGTGACAAGACAGAAACTGACTGGAAAACAAAACTTGCTACTTTGGCTGAAAATTACGAACCTAGAAAAACTGCAAATGGGGACAAAACCGGACTTTTTTATTGTGCACTACCGAGCAAGACTCTTTGCTTGAAAGGAGAATATTGTACAGGAGGGAAGAATTCCAAGGAAAAGTTGACAGTTTTTGTTTGCAGTTTTATGACAGGAGAACTGGAAAAACCGCTCATTATTGGAAAGGCTGATAAGCCGAGGTGTTTTAAAAACATTAATAAAGACATCTTTCTATAGTAAGGAAGATCCAACAAAAAACCATAGATGACGTCGTGTATTATGAAGGAGTGGTTGCAAGGGTTTAACGCAAGAATGAAGCAGCAAAATAGACACATTCTTCTCTTTTTAGATAATGCCACATGTCACTTGGATATTGCATTAAGCCATGTTAAATTAGCTTGGTTCCCACCTGTGGCAAATTTTCACCTGTGGCAAATGATTCAGAGTTGTTTAACATAATTTGTAAAGCCAGAATGTTGACAGAAAATAAAAGTTCAGTAAAAAAAAAAATAATAATTTTTTTTTAATAATAAAGACTAAATTACATAATGAACAGTAATAAAGTACATTAATTTAAATTCTATTTACTTATTAAAGTGTATTAGTTTAGTTTAAGGTACTGAAATTTGTTATTCTCCAAAATTATCAGTTCCTAAATTTCACGTGCTAACATAAGATAGAAATTTTGTGCTTATGAATTCACTGACAAACTACTGCTGAAAATGAAATGGGGTAAGTACACTAACATATATTTTTTTTTAATTGTATAGTCTGCTAGTTCATTCCTGTATTCACCAGAATTCTGTTCACAACAGAAAATATTTTCGGTCCCGTGAAATTCCGTTAACTCAAGTTTTATTGTATGTCTAAATGTATCAAATAATGAATTATTTACAGAGTGATTCAAGAGGAAAGGGAAATAATATGGGAATTGCTTCTAGAGCTTGAAATAAGAAAATAGATTTGCACAAACATATGTCCGAAAATGCTTTGTTATTGAGTTATGGCTAGCGAAAAGTTTTACCCAGATTTCAGTTCCCCTGGTGAAATGAGGTCATACTGATAATTTTAAAGCATTATATGTTTTCTTATGGGTTTCTTATGTTTTTAACTGAAAACTCCAATACAACAGGTCCCAGAATTATATCTCCTGTAGTTTTCATGATATCCAACGTAAAACAGAAAAATACATTTTTTTAGGTTTGAAGTACATGACTTCATTAAATGTCTAATAAATACGTAAATTTTATTATCAAAACTAGAGAATTTAATTCTGAGGTAATCTATGTAATAAAGTAAATTCTGTGAAAAACAAAAAAGTAAACTTTTATTATTAAAAAGAAAACAGAACAGAACTTAACAAAATAATGTTATCAATTTGTAAAAATTAAAACAACTGTAATTAATAGGCTCTTTCATACTAGAACATGTCAGAAGGAGAAATTATCCTCACTTTTTAAACAATGAATTTCTTACAGTGGTTGAAAATTTCTCATTAGCAAAAAGAACTGAAATGTACAATCAACTTGGTAGAGCACAAACACATATCATGAATGAAGTAATACAATTCTTGGATGAAAAATTTACTGGTAAATGGATTGGATGTAGAGGGCCAGTAAATTGGCCACCTAGTTCACCTGACTTTACTCCTAGATTATTGTTTATGGGGATGGATGAAATATAAGGTGTACAGGCAAAAAGTAGACACGCATGATTAACTGGTTGCTTGCATTCTCAATGCTGTTGTCCTCATCAAGGAATGTGAAGATATCATTAGGTTGGTGACAGAAATGTAAGGAAACAAGTTGAAAGTGCATCGATATCATGGTGGAATTTTTGAATATTTATTCTAAATTATTTTTATTTATAGCTGTTTTTAATAAATTTAGACTCGTGAAAAATTAAAGTTCTTTTAATTTACTTAAAACAACAGATACTGACGGTGGTTTATAGTGTATTAATTTAGAGAGGTATTTATCACAGAAACAAAATATCAAATGATAAATTATAAAAAAATAAAATTAAGAATAAATATAAATTAATATTTATTTTATTTTCAAAAAAAAATTTCAGATGAAAATATAACCTGAATAATTATTATCATACCTCTCAATATTCTTTCTTCATGGCACCTAAGGAAATCCCATATTCGTACTGTTCCATCATCTGAACATGTAGCAAATTTGCTGTCATTTGGACTAAAACTGGAACAAAAAGAAACGTAGAGACAATAATATTAATAATTAATAAAAAATTAAAAAAGTTAGAAAATTCTGATTATTACTCATATAGAATATATATTTTTTTCTATTTGAATAAAATTAAACTTTTTAGTTTAAAAAAAATTACTTATTTTTAATTTTAAGGGTGCAAACTGATGCAGTCATTCGCCGCTCAAAAACTTCCAATATTATACAGTTACCTATCTAAAAGGAACCTATCTGTATTTAACCTTCATGGTTGATGGGTATTGAACATAGCCATCAACATCAACCCTTGGTTCAATTCTTTTGTACTTCAGGATGTGACTCCTGAGATTTGTTGAACCATCAGGTAACTTAGATATCCTTTCTATTTCCAGGACAAACACAATAATTTTATATATCAAATACATATTTAAAGCTTTCTGAAATCACTGCAGAATATACAATTTGGAATAAATTATGCAAAAAATGAAAAAAAAAAATGTAAAATCTGAAATGAAAAAGAGTGGCACAAAAATATAGTTACTGGAAATAGAGTATGATGGTATTCCTTAAAATTATGAGGTTAAAGGGTCACCAGTTGCTTAAGAAGAGTGAAGAATAGTAAAAAGATTACAAAAGTTACAGAAAGGAAAAGATGTACACTAAAAAAAATGTAGTCAGCTTGAAACTCAAACCAGAAAACAAATCAGGAAATAAATTTATTGTATTGTTAGCCCTTCATTCTAGTTACCCATGTATTGTTAAAATTCTAATAAGCTTTAAAAGAAGTAATTTCATAAGAATTAAAAATCAATCATCATAAAGTTATTTGCTCTATGGCAGGCTCCTTGTACAATGTTTGTCACGAATCTATTCCATTTCTAAATAAGCTTTTGACTTCTGGGCAACTTCCATTTCCTTTTAGATTGTTTATAATTTTTAATTTACAGTCTCTCTTTTCTGCACATTTGACTAATCTTTCTAGTACTGATTTTAATCAATTCTTATCCTCTTGTGATGTCTCAGCCGAAAAGCCTTCCTTTATGTTTTGATTAAGCTTCCATCTCTTCATTTTTTGCTCTGTCAGTTCATTTAACCTTCTCTAATCTCCTCCATATCTATCAAATAATTCCCTCTATACCATTAAATACTTGGCACTAAATCAATTTACAAAGAATTAAAAATAACCAATAACAAAAATAGTACAAAACACTATATTTGCAAAATTTACTGGATTAGAGTAGAATGCCTCATTTTCAGTTCCTACTGAAAACTTAGAAATTGAATGTGGTGAAACTTTTAACTATTTCTGATTTACAGGTAAGGTGGATGGACAATTGATCCTTCCATCCAAGGAGACTGCCTATATCTCAACATCTAAAACCTAAAGTGAAAAGACAAATCCATAAACTACCATGTGAGATTTCATTAAGTTATAAGCAACAACATTTATTATAAAATTAGATCTATTTTATATACTCTTGCAAATAAATTATATCTCGTTTAACGATACAAAATAATATTCTACACTATTTCTTAATTAAATAAGAATAAAATTGGAAGAAATGCCCTTCCTTTATAAAGTTCTTTTCTTAAGTTTACTTACATGTAAAGTATGCTAATGGGTATGAGGTCATAATGATAAAGATACTAATCTACAGGATGATTTTATAAATAAAACCATTATAGTTAAAAGCTTAGAATCCACTATTTATGATAGAAATAAGCAATAGAATGAAACTGATTCAACCATGTTTCTTTATCAGTAACAATATTTTCTTTACTATAATGTAAAGAAAATGAACTGCTAACACATATTTGATGAAAAAAAATTAATGGTGAAAATTAACCATCAGTTTTGACATGTGGAATGAAAGGCAAAATATGAGAAATACTCACCATCATTAAATACATTTCCTTCTTGAATTTCTGTGATATTTACCACAAAAGACGGTACAAATACACTTAAGAATTATTAGGAAGAGCTTTTTTATCAACATAGAGCAATAATGGATAGTGAATAAGTTATTTTATTACTTAAATTAACTACCCTCTCCCTGGTTAAATTGCAAATTTAGATATACTGCAGGTATATTAAGTTTATAACATTTTTCAATAGTTATTTCTTTTATAATAAAACATCCTTACATTGAAGGACATGGTATACCAAATTAGAATTACAAAGAAAAATTTAAAAGAAAATGTCATGAGTCAAAACTGCAAAAAATTTAATAAACTTTATCCATTAAAAAAAAAATAAAACAAGAATGAACAATTTTCAGTTACTGGTCTGTTAGCAGAGCTAAATAGTTTTAAATAATTAAGTACACACTTAGAGAACCAGATTTAAGACAAAATTTTATGGTGCGAAAAGTGGATATTGACAAAATCAATGTTTAACATATATATTTAATATATGACAAATAAATAATGATAAAATAATATGATATTTAAAATCAATATTAAATAATGAGTGAAGAAGAAATAATAGTGGATGTAATTCAAGAAAACAAAGATTGAAGACATTAAGATTTAGAAGCATTAGATGGAATAGAAGTACAAAGTATTTTGAAGCTAAAAAAAATATATATTTAGTGAAAGTAAAAATTAATTTAACTAGAAGTCATATCTTAAAAATAAACTAAAAAACAAAAATGAAATAATAGGTTTTTTCTACAAATAGTGCCTACATAGTAAATACACAACAAATTAACCTGTTTCTAATTAGTGAAACACATATGGTCCAGCTTGTAGCATTGTGCACATAGCTCATTGCAGCGGATAGGATATATATTCGAATATATAAAAATGTATATTTTTTTGTATATCTTGTACAGTTGCTTAATTATAGCAAAAAGATTATAAAACGATAAGAATGTGCAATGTTTTCTGCTACTAAGTAGTAGCAGTAGGTAAGCACCTCACCTACATATAAATTATTCTTATAACCACTTACATATTTTTTAATTAAAATTTATTATTGATACTGTGTGTGTAATATAATGTATCATTGCAGTTGGTTAGAATTAGTTTGTATGAATATTTAACTTATAGGAAAAAAGCTGACAACATAGTTGTAGGAGTTTTCCATCACAAGTTCTGGGAAAGTACTACAACTGTGTGTTGTATCTGATGTATGGCCAACAGACAACTTAATTAAAAATATTTATCATTTTATTTAAATATATTTTTTCTTTATTTAATTCAATGATTCTAACTAAAATGCACTTGCACATCATATTTAGATAATGCAGGTGTGGTGGTATTTGTGATGATGGTCAGCACTAACTAAACTAATGTAAATTTACAACTTAAATAGAATAAATTTCGCTTGTAGGATCAGCAGGGCGAGCGAGCTTGAGACCAAGTTACTTTTTTAAACTTTAAATATTATTCATTTATTTAATTCTACTGCTTACTTGTGATGTCACAACATAGCAGATAACAGCATTTTTTGGGTAGGGGTGCAATTTTGTAAATATTGTTATTTTTTAATTGTTAACAAGGTGCCTATGAAAAATATAATATTACACAAAATCTTGAGATACTGAGGGTTACATTGCTCTATAATCTCACTCCTTTACCTTTTAGGTTTAAAATCTAATACCCCAAATATAGAAGAAATTCGATCAAGTTTGGTCAAAACTGGTCCAGTAGTTCTGTAGATATAAGGCGATTTAAAAGCCTACACTGAACATAAACATGTACATATGAAAATTAACATCTGTAAAATTTCCATTTGGTTTTTTGGGTTTCTTAGGTGTCAAAACATCAAGATCCGGTGAAAACTATATATGCCCAAATTGGTCTGATTACAACACTTTCCCTTCTAGAACTATAGCGCTATCTAGATAGGAAAATAAAAGAAATATTTTTTGTTTATGTCCGGTAACATGTTTCTGGAAAAAAATAACTGTTTTTGATTTCTTTCTATTGTTACAAAACTGTATTTGTTATTAGCTACTCACAAAACAAAATATGTACTCTACCATTGTATTTTCTTTTCTTTGGTTCATAATGGAATAAAATAATAAAAATAAATTCTCATGAACCTTCCAATTCTAGAATACCTTTGTACATAGAATGTTTGCACTCTTAGCTGTAGACTAAACTGTATTGCTAACAGCTCATATTTACAACTTTTTATAAATATAATCTAACACATACAAAAATTACATAGAAATCTTCATTAAAATCTCTATTTTATAATGGATTCTATTAAAAAATTATACATTTAAGATAATAAACATCAAAGTGTAGCAGGTACTCCATAAAAATTTACCTCCCAAAAAACAGAGGCATTTTTTGGTATAAAAAAATATTTGTATACCTTTAGGAGGCTAAATTTTTTGTTGTTGTAATTTAAAAATTAAAAACTGCTGAAGGGGCACAGATTTAATTATTATTAAACATTAGCTAATATTTCATTAAAAACCTAATATTAAGTAAATTAAAGTTTTTCTCTTTCTTTTGGTCATAAATTTATTTATTTTGTATTTATTCGATTTATAAAATACATTTTTGTCAACTTTAGATCTTTTATACCAAAATGTATTACTTTTTGTAAAAAATAATCATTATTTGTAAATACTGTTATGTAATATACTTAATTAATTTTATTTATTACTAAATGTTCTGTTTAAGAGATTTGTTTTTAAACTGAGAATCAAATGAAACTAATAAATAATCCATTGCTGTACTAAATTATGAAGTAATTTCATGTATAAAATGACAATCAAGAAATATAATGGTATTTTTCAGTACAAAAAATTCAAAATTTATTGCAGTGAGAAAAAGCAGCTAATATGTAAAGTGACATCATTCCCTCTAATACTATACAATTTTTTGCAGTGTAGATTTTGGCACGTCTCTATTTAGGTATGGTATAACTTTAATATTGAATATAAAATTACTTATATAGGAAATAACGAAACATTCAAAGAATAAATACATCTTATATTTAATTTTCAAGGTTATTATATCCACTATGTACTTATACACAGTGGGGAATGAATGAATGAGTGACATTTATACAACTACACTTGGCACGCATTAAATATAACAACCGAAAAGGGCAATTATGTGTAGTAGCATTATATCCAGATGGTCTTACAAATTTACAGATGCCAATAACAAATGATCCTGTTATGTTCTAAGATGCGACTTTTAGTATGGTGTTAATTATAATTTTCAATTAGATTCACTTAAAAAATTTAATTTAATTATGTGGTGGTTAGTAATTAATTCTTATATAATGAATAAGCTGAAAATGTTTAGTAGAGGAGCAGATACTGTAAAATACTAGCATATTTATTTCTAAAGTCATTTCCATTTCTGTGTATGGTGATTTCTTGTTATTGATATTTTCACATTATAGAATAATAATTAAAACAACACGGCTTCCATAGCGTGAGTGACAGCATCTCAGCCTTTCACCCAGAGGTCCTGGATTCAGAGGTCAGGCATAGCAATTTTCATAAGCTACAAATTTCCATTTACGCTAAATGATCACAGCAGTTGATGCCCACACATCTCATTAAAAAAAAGCAAAAAAAAAAACAGTTTTCTTAATTTTGTTGCCAAACTAATTTTTTTTTAACAAATTTCTATTAGCATCTCAAAGTAACATTAATTAGATGACGTTGTTTACAGTAAATACGTATACAATTCTGTACTGTATACTGCATTATTATATTTATCTAAATGTATATTAAATGAATCCATCAAAGCAGAAAAACAAAGTAAAAGTTATACCTTAATTTTTTTTTAAAGAATGTTTTCTGAGATACCTTCATCTTCAATTAAAGTGAATAAATAACTTAATAATGTTTAATTATGATCAACAAATAATTTAAAAAAAAAAATAAATTAATGAAGTAATTAGTAAAAATAATAAATCATTCAAAACAAGGGTTGAAGAAGGTGATAGCAAGAAACTAGGAATATATAAAAAGATAAAACATGAAAAATATTAAAAACAGTTCAATGTTAACTAAATGCATACATACCATTCTAGAATTAAACAAAACAATAAATATCATTAGATATTAGATAAATATCAAGTGTACATATACACTTAAAAGGAAAAAAATATTGGACTCATAAACAGTGTTATCAAGAAGAAAGCCTATAAAGAACAATATAACAGCAATAATTTACAATTAAGTTGGCTACAACATATGAATTTTATCAAATAGTTGAACTTACTAAAGGTAAGTTAATAGAGAATAAAGAAACCACTATGTATGTAGAAGTTTTATAAGGAATTGGAGAAGAAAATTTTGTGGTAGATAATGAAAATCGTTATATAATAATAACAACTGGCCTCAATTTTGGATTTGAATGTATGTTGAGAGATAAGAAGTTGATGCAGGAAGGAATGGTGAAAACTGCCAAAACACTTATGTGATTAATGAAATATATATACAGTAGATACAGATTAATCCAAACTCAGGGAATTTTTTGTTTATTTCTCTGTTGTGGCTATACTGCCTGACCATACCCATTCTTTAAGTTTTCTGTATAATGTGAAATTATTATTTGGTTATTTTTCATGTTGTAAATAACATTTTGTAAAAGTTGTTTCATTTTTAATTACTAAATTATATTTTTTGTTTGGTGTGTGTTAAATGTATAAAAATGGACATAACTCCAAGAAAGTGTTCAAAAATTGTTTCACTTTCTGAGGATTCCTCAGTTATTTGTTGTTGTAAGTTATAAGCTATTTTGAATGTGGTGTTGGACTAGGGATAGTGAATGCTATTTTAAAATAATTTGAAGAAACTTGTTCCTTTTTACCTAAAAGGAAACGCAAATGTGTGGCCGCATATGAAAAACTACTCGTAACACAGGATCATTTATGAAAAAATTAATTAATTTTATAACAAATTAAAATTTATTAATTTTTAATTAATATAAATAAATAAATTAATTAATTACTTATCAAAAAATACCTTTATTGATATAGCAAAAAAAAGAAAATTATGAATAATTTATCAGTTGTTATGCCTAAAATTACTTTTTTACATTATTAATTACGTAAACAATAAACATATGCTATTTATACAGCAGTAATTATTTATCACTTTTTAATAAATAAAAGAGCCATTAAGTTACGTAAACAAGAAAATAGTTTGCACACACACACACACACACACACACACACATATATATATATATATATATATATATATATATATATGTGTGCGGAAACACAACCATTTCCAATAAATAATATGTTACCCAAACAGCAGTATTGTCACTCAAAACAGACACTGAATATAACCAACTATATTACATGTTTTGAACCATAAAAAATAAAATTAAAAAAAAATATATATATATATATAAAATGCAATTTTTTTCAATCTTTTATTAAACCAGCAATCGTATAATCAAAAATCTTATTAAAATCATCCAATTAATAAATTTTAAAAAATAAGATAAAAATATACCCAGTATTAAATATAAAAACTAGTTTCTTCTGTATTATATTTATAATTAATAAATCTACATTATTTAGTTATGGTTTTAATTGTAGCATGTTCAATACCAACAAGCCAATCCAAATTAATTAAAAAGTTAAAAAACTAAAGCAATGATAAAATAAACAAAATTCTACAAGTTAGACCAATTAATATTAATTAAACATACTAACACACTACACTGATTTTAAAAATTGTATAGGTAAACCAACAACAGAAAAAAAGATTAGGCTTTACTCGTAATGAGAACAGGATTGGCAAAGTGATAACTGAATTTTAAAAAGAATTAGAAAAAATCTGATTATAAATATTATAAAAGGTACTGCAGTAAGCGTTATGAAGAAGATTAATTAATCTAGATGACTAAAAATCTGCTTGTAACTAAATAAATTATTGGCTGCTTTTGTAATGACAAAAAGTCTAATAGTATGAAAAAACTGTTATATATTCGGAGGCATAATTAACTCATCTTTAACTGTCAGGAGTCTCAGCTGCTAGTCTGCCTATTTGTGCAACCTCAAGATGAGAAAAGTATTTTATAAATAAGTACTGCCTCTGATCAGGGTTGTTTGCTAACATGTCTAAAAAAATAAACCTTACATGTTCGATGCATTTTAAGCAATTATTTATATTAACTATAATTTTTAATCTATTATCCATTTATTTATCTCACCATGTGATTTAGTGTTTGCATATTTTAATGCTCTACTTCAAGTTTTATATTGTATTTTGGGATTCACCCAAAGGCTTTCTGGTGTACAATCTCTTCAATGTACAATCAACATTATAAAAAACTCAAGACAAAATAAACTATGTGAGAAAGAGAAAGAGGTAAGAGTAGAGGAAAAGAGTTAAGAGGTAAAAGGCACTTTTTATGTTTTGAGAAGTAACTTCCACCAATTAATAATAAATACATAAATCTAATAATAGAGAATTAACACATCTCTAACATGTTCTAACAGTAAGGTTTGTAGTCAGAGTAACTTACAGGGATAATAATAACAATAATGTTACAATATGCTTAAACTGGAAAATCCCAAACAAGTAGTGATAAAAAGTTAGTGTAAAAATAAATAACAAAAAAAGACTTGCTAAACACCAATTTTGACTTATCAACAAAAGTAAAATTAAAATAAACAGAATACTATTATAAAAAATTAAAGGAAGAAAGCATTTTCCCCTTTGAACAAAATATTTAATGTCAAGCCAGGATTGGTAAGAAATAAATTATAACAGGAAAAGAAAATTAATCATGTAATCAGAAACAAGCATCTGGGGAATGATTCTTCCAGTTATTGAAAAAAAATTATACTGACTTAAAAAACACACTAAAAAGTAAAATATAACTCTTAAATAACTCCTCAATTTTTATATTCTGATCTTTTGAAATTACAGCCAAATTAAAACACAATTGACAAATCCTTAATTGGATGTAGTATTGACAAAAAAAAAAAATGGAAATTTACTCATTTTTCAGAACATTTGTGAAATCTGTTTATTTATTTTTTAAAGTTTTTATTATTATCATTTTTTGATATTTTCTTTCTGTTTAAAATATGCGTAAGCCTAGAAAAACTCATACCTGTATGAAAAGATGTTGTTGGCAAGAAATATGCAACACAAAAGAAAAAACTTCCTAATGTAAAAATATGTTAAGATATATGGAGATCCTTTATTTAGCTGATAAAGCTGTAAACAGTGAAGTTAACAAGACTTAAACTAATAATTACTGCATTATTAGAGAAAAATAAATGAGAAATTTTTTTTCAGTTTAATTACACTACCTGACTGCTAAAAAAAAAAATAAATCACCAAGTCGCAAGAATCTTTTGATCCCTGGCATTATTACCACCAGATTTTTTTTTTATTGTATATATATATATAAATATATAAGTGTATTTTTTTTTCTAAACAATTTTCACACTCGTAACTGAAAATTAAAAAGGAAAGTGAGATTTTAAATATTAAATGAATTAAGATAATGAAGACTGATTGCAAATATCATGAAAAAGGTAAGAACTTGCATTTAGGTTACAGAAATCACTTTCTACAATAATTATAAACTGTACGAATATGTGTAATTAGAATATTTATAAATCAGTTGTTTTGTTACAAAAATAATTCAAATATATATTATCAAAATTTGAATGTGTCCTTTTTTGAAGCATCTGTAATATATATATATATTTAATGTAATAAATGAAATTATCAGATCTGAAATTTCAAGTACAGTAGCATATTTTTTTCCAAATGATTTAAAAAAAAGTAATTATGATTTTAAGTAATATAAAGCTAATTATCCTGGACTTCATTACCCCTTGTTACAGTGACTTCGTGTTTCTTATGCTGTGCAATATTATGTTTTATGTTTCACTTGAAAATATTCAAAAAGAACATGAATAATTTGTAATAAAATTAAAATTTGAGCAACCAAAAAGAAAAATTATTTTGGTATTTTAAGACTAAAAATGCAGCAGTGTAATAATATTTTAAAACACTATGGGCATGTTTCAAATTTTATCAAGCATATAGCTTGTAATTATAAAAAAATAAATACAAAAAACCAAATCAATACACTAATAAAACTAATGTAAAATACTTTTACTTATAGAATATTTAATTACTGTTTATGAAATCTACATTGTAGCTATTAGAATCTACCCCCTTGGATAGATTATTCATCAAAAATTTTCATTATAATAAAACTCCATCTAAATTACATGGACTGTTGTAATTTTAATATTTAAGTTGCAAAGTAAATCACAAAGGTATCTAAATATTTTTCTGTCATCAGGCCAATCCAGTGACTGACAGGAATGTAGGTAATGTTTTACAGAAATGAGAAACATCAGGCCTAGTGAAATATGTCATACTCTATGTAAGCTGTACAGACACTTCGTAGATACTAATGAAATGAATGATGCATAGAATATTCAATGAAGGGTGACAAATTTACGCATGGTGAACAGTATAAATCTGATATAGTCTCATTACAAACAATTTAATTAAGTCGTTTTGATAAGAGACAAGAATTATGTAAAAAATTTGTAAAACTATCCAAATTTTTTTTAGCTTCAAGTATTTATATTTGACCATCAAATAGATAATGAACAATTTTATTAACAATACTTTGTTGAACTTTATATGCTGATCACAGAAAGTTATCCATGGCACTTAATCATGAATACTTTTTTTCTACTGAACAACCTAATCTTTCACACACTCAAATATATAATACTTTTTTCATGAACTTCACATGTTTAATGAAGAATTCTAGTTTTTGAACAGTATGATGAAATGTGATAATTTTTCAAAGTTGTTAAATATTAAACAGCTAGTTTCAAGATGCTGGAAATTTCTCTTTCAAAATTAGGAGAAAACATTCATCTTTTTGGAGTGAAATAAACCGTATCACAAATCATATTTGGAGGAGATGAGCTATTCTACTGAATTGAATATAATTATTATGCGGTAGAAATGGCAAACAAAATATAGTCCATGAATATTAACCAAGAAATGTGTTCTACATGCGTGCAATGATTTCACATATAAAACTTCTACAGTATAACTTGCATTGGAATTACACACATATGCTAATTATTTTACAAAATGCTTGACATATACTTAAATCTAAGTGAAATGAAAAAAAAGATAACTAATGCAATTCAAATTCAACTAGAAATTATTATAGTTATTTCTATGCATTATAAATGGTTTTACTTCTGGTTTAATGATAAACATTTTAAGTAAGTTAAAAACCTTGAGATGATTCTCTGGCTGTAAACTGTTTAGAACACATTCAATGCATATATTAATATAAAATTAATGCATTAACCGTTCTGCTGGTACAGTATACTTCTGATATAAAAGAAACTTGCTACTATACAACTCTTGCCACAGCACATCTATCTATCCATTATACAACAACTGATATTAGATTAGAAAAGGTCAAATCAGCCTTTATTCTGATTATTATACACATAACCATGAAAAATATTTAAAGATAACTTAAAATACTAAGGAAAAATAAATTATGAAAAATATCTTAACTCTTAAAAAAAGGAAAAATCAACCAGTAACTATTTACATGGACAGATTTTGTACTACTGGTAATTAAAATGTAAAAAGGTTGGATTTAAAAAAAAACTAAATACTCTGAGAATTTCATAAATCTCAAATACAATGATACAAAGAGTACATCATAATAATGCCCAACTATATTGGGCATTGTTTCAATTCAATTTCAATCATTTAATTTGTGAATCTGTCGTGAACTGACTCCTTCGTGTATATTGAAGAAGTCTTTAGATACCTAGTGTAGCTCTGTTGATTTGAAGCTATAGGCATTACATAGACCAAGCTCCCTTGGTGTGTGTAATGGCTTAACCAGAGCTTATTATAGCTGTGGATTGCTAGGCCATCAAGGAAACCAGCAATAAAGTGGTAGTTGGGAGACAATACTGAGGAACCATCTCCTATGTTATATATAATTCTCTCATATTATATTTTAATATAATGATTAAAACATAAACGATTTAGCTTGATCTCAACCTGAAAAGTAAATACAAATTTTTTCTATCATACCACCACATATTGAACTAATTTAATACTAGAACAGTAGTTTTTAATATTCTTATTTAAAATTAAATAACAAGTTAACATTAAATTCATTCATTATAAACATAATCAATTAGATTCTATAATTATAGAATGATAAAAATAAAATGATTCTATAATTACAGATGAAAAGAAATGTATTTTCTTCCTAGTGTTAAATTTCAACTATTCAAACTGTAATAAAAAAAAAGACTGAAAACCATTTTAATGATATATGCTTATTTTATATTCACCAAAGTGTTTCATGGTTTTTGGAGGCAGTAAACTGCACGATTTAAAACCTGATTTCAATTTCAGTTGCAGCACTTTATAATTAAAACCAATAACGAGGGAACTGCATTATAATACTTACAATATTTTCTAAATGTATACTTCTAGATATTTAGAAAATGAATCTAGTTCAATCTATTATTTTATAAACTTTAAATATCATTTTATCAACCTGATTTATGAAAATTCCAGTGGCAAAAGCGATTTTAAATGAATCCATTTCACAAATATGTATTCCCTGTACATGAGAGACTAATGACCATGGCAGACAATGCTTGAAATTAAAAAAAGGTGTTTCGGTGATAATAAACAAGTAAATAATACTCGCATATTTTTAATTAAAACAACATTTTCGAACAAAATGTAAATTCTGAAGAAAAAGTTTATCTATTAAAGTTGTTTTTAACTGTCAAATGTTTATTCCTTTCCTTTCCAAATAATTGGTATAGGTCTAATTTCTAAATTAACTATATTCAGCAGTAACTAAAAAACGATATTTAAAATGAAACAAGTGTATATAAATATACATATACTACAGTTCATGATTTATGCAAAAAAAAAAAGAGGAAAGCAACAGGACATTAATCCACAACGGCTTAGTGCAATTATATCAGTAGTACATATATTTAAAATAAGAACTAATGGTAACATTATAAATTTAAAAACTAGATGAATGGAAAAATATTTAAATAGATAAAAAGAATCCCTTTCTTGATCAATAGCAAAGTAAATGAAATTATGGCATAAATTTTAATAATAAATTATAGAAAAAGCATTACTGTGTTTAAAATTTTGATACTCAGTTACCACTTATAGCTTGCTTTTGGTATAGCTGAAAGTTGACAGTTGGCAGCTGACAAGGCAATTAGACTTCTTTCTTTATATTCTGTATATTATTAAGAGTTTTCAGGATGTAAAATCATTAAAAAGCAGTATTATTGAAATGTATTTCATATTCAATAATACTCGTGAGGTAGTGGAAACTGGAGAGGTCTTTTAAGAGATTTCTTAAGTCTTATTTCAAGGAACTAGTGCATACTGACCAGGTGATATTATAAAACTAAGAATTTTAACAGTACCTCACTTAACATATGTATATAGAAGTTACAACTATAAAACTTAGTGTCCTTGATAAACAAATACTGAATCATAATTATAATACCAATGACAATTAGGAATATTTTAAATACTACATGCTTAAACAATTAGAAGCAAACTAAAATACTTATGGTGAAAATTTACCTTCACCTATTCCCTATATGTTTAATGTAACATGATACAATATTATATTAAGATATACAATACATAGAAATAGAAACATACAAGGTAAGAAACTGATAAGAAACAGCACTGCTTCATAATTAATTTTTTTTCTTATAGAATTTTATTGTTATTGTAATTTTTTAAAGAGTTGATATTTTAATCTTTTTTAAATATGTTGTAAGTGAAGCACTGAGTTCTTCAATGCCAAAATTAAAGGGGGTCTGGTATGCACATAATGAAATAAGCAAGACTTGTTACTACATAACAGTAGCATTGAAGGCCTACTCAATAGGTAAAAACCATTCTACATCATTAACAAGATGTTAGTTTATAATATTTTTTGTAAAAAAACAACAGTGTTCTATAATCAATATTTTACTAATCATTGTTAAGACCTTCCAATTGTTACTACTATTAAATTTTGACAAAATATTTATATGAGTAAATGGTGTGTAAAATGGCAATATGTTCATAAAATGTTATTTAAAAAAGTTTTAAATTATAAAACTTTTTAACCCAGAAAAAAAATTATTTACCATGTAAAATCTATAAATAATATTGTAAATATTGAAGTGTCTCAGAAAAACCATTGTATAGCTTATATTTATATAAATTCTCATATTATATTTTTATGCTACAAATATTTATTTATAAACATTTGTAATCTAACCTTAAATGTAATAAAATGTATTCAAATGAGCAACTGATTTAAATTAAGTGTTTACTATCACTTAGAACCAACATGAAGAAATTGTGTAAAATCGTAAGGTATAGTGAAAAAAATTTTATCAGATGTAATCATGTCAACAACAGTCACTGAGGCCATAGAAAATGCAGTTAATTCAAAATAAAACATTATCTGCTCATTAGTCAAAGATAAGAACATCAGATACAGTAAATATAATGTTGCAGAAAATGGTAACAATGTACCAAAAACCAGTCAAACATTAATGTTTACTGTATTTTATTTAATTCGCTTTGAAAATCTAATACACATAAATATAGTAAAAATATAATAATTTAAATAAAGTTAAGTAATAGGTAAATATATTGGATAAAGCAATGTATATTTGAAACTCGTAACAAAAATGAAAAACAAAATAAATGCTGTTCTAAACTTAGCTGTTTTTATAAATTATTATGTGTATGCAATGAAATTCAACAAAACAAAAAAAAACTAAAAATTTTTTATATTTTTTTGTAATGCAATTTCCTATTCCTATTGAATCAGTATACAAAAACAAGCACAGTTATTATGGGAAAAAGATTATGAGAATTTGCATACAGATGCAATTGCTTTAAATGGATTCAAAAATTCTTTTCTGTTGCAATAATTTAGATATTTTTAAAAATCAAATAAGTGTCATCTTATTCAGATTTTCTACCCAAACAACTTATCACAAATTCCAGAATATGACATACTATGAATGTATAGTTACATAATAATAAAAAAGTTCCAAGTTAATTTAGAAGAATATAATTGAAAGGAAGTAGAAAATATTTATGAGGGGGAGAGAGAGAGAGAGAGAGAGAGAGAGAGAGAGAGATGAAAAGTAGGAGAAAGAAAGGAATAGATAAACAGAAAAGAATATGTATCAAAGGAAATACTACAAATAATGGGGAAAGACAAAAATTGAAAATTTCTGTCAAATCAAAAAACAACGTTAAAAAGAAGTTTTAAAACAAAACAAATTAGAACGAAATCATATGGAAAAGATGTGAAAAAACACAATATACTAAAATGAGATGTGGAAGCAGGCAAATTAATATGTCAGTAAACACATATATCATGGATGACAGCTGGAAGGATTTATTCATTGATGAATCACAAATATCAGAAAAGGTGCACAGAGATAGTTTTGTTCAGAAAATCAACAATTTGAACTGGAATAAAAGGTCTAGAAAGAAAAAGAAGGCCATATTATGAAAAGTGAATCTGATAAAGCCCTATGGAAACTGGAAATTATTCAGATACAAGAGTTAATGGCAGGGTGTAGATGAACTAATTAAAAATATATGAGAGATTTTTGAATGAAAGAATGTGTATTTTTATTAATAACATCAATTTAACTAGATTTGAGAAATGTATGTCATAATTTTGGGGAAAAATAAGTAAACCAGATAAGAACAGTTAATTTACAATTAGTTTTAATTTTTAAAAAGAAATCAATGAAAGCAAAACTACTAAAACAAATACTTGACACATAATAAACAATGCCTATAATGTTATGAAGTATCACTTTACAAATTACAACAATTTACATAATAAATAATTTAAACAATCCGAATCAAGAAACCAGAATATTAAACAGATCCTATTTTACAGACACATGAATATATTAAAAGGGATCTAATTCATACAAACTCATAACACATGCTGTAAACTATTTCCTAATAAGGAACACATTCATTTTCTTACATAAATCTGTCTTAAAAATATGTCCTAACTAAGAAGGTAAACTGAATCAATATTACAATGATATAATCTTATTTTATCAAGGCAAGGGAAAACAAGTAATGTACAGGATTCTTAACAAACATAAGCACAATACATCATTAATTAAACTTCACACTCAGTATAAATAGAATAAACAAATGAATTTTCTTGACTCTCCATGAAAAAAGCAATCAACAAAAACACTTTCAAAATATATACAAAAAAACAACAACTACAGATACAATCATTCACCACCTAAAACCATTCACTCGCATTAACTCTCAGTTTTAGAAGCGTTTTAAGGCTATGCAACATAATGAAAACTCAATCTGGCAAACAGAAACAGATATAACAAAACATTTATAGAAATATCAAACTAACATAATGTCCTTGGATACTATAAATTAATCTTCTCTGATTACCCAAAGTTCTGCATCAGGCAAATATGATGTTCTATTACACAAACATGTAATAAACATATAAAAACACTCAAGATAAACAAAAGTCAGCATTTCCCAACCACTTCATATACGCAAATCATAAACCCACAAACAATAGTAACAACTTTATATGTTTCATGTACAAAAAAGACCACATCTTAACACACTTGAGTATTTTTTAATATACAAACAAAAACACACAATGCTATAGTAAATAAACATACATGATTCAAATCCAATATAATCTTAAACCACACTTTAAATATGTCGTCTTAATTTAAGAAAATCAGAAGCAACTGACATCAGTGGAAAACACAGAATCAGCCACAAAAATGACTGAAGGGATTATGATGTGTAATTTTTTTAGAAAGTTAATTAAAATATATTTGATTGGCTTATCATTAAGCCAAACATAATCATTAGAAATTTTATACTGAAAAATAGAAATAAATAATGTATGAAAGTAGATATTATACATTATGCATGATATGATATTATATATGAGAATAGAGAATATTTATAGAGCCAATGTGAGATTTTTGAGATCAAATAGTATGATGTAATAAGCAGAAGAGGAAATAGATTCTGATTTTTATGAGAAACTGAAGATTTTACGTTTAAAAAATCCAGGTCTTCAAAACTGATTAAAAGAACAGAATATTTTTTTTAAAAAATGGAGATGAGGATTATTTTATTTTATTCTCATAAATGTAATATATATAGTAGAAGAAACAAATTCATTCTTTAAAGAAATAGTAATATTAAATGAGAAATTTTATGGGCAGAACTAAATTGTAACCAAAATTTATACTATAGATTAAAAATAATCAAATACTGATCAGTACTCTGATGGAACAGTTTATATATGGTAACAATTTTAATTTTTTTGGTTAAGTTCAATTTACAGAAGAGCATTAATTATCAACAATTGAACCAGCACTTCTAATTCCTACAAAATTTTAACAAAAAATATCAAAATCAGTATAAGAACCAATTATGAATTAATATGGTTAACTTCAGAATTTAAGGAAGTCAACCTTGAGGGTTCAAGATTGTAACAATATTTTTTGTTAGTAAACTACTCACTTCCAAATAAAAGAAACTTGCTCTTCCATAAACCTTTGAGAAAAGTGAAGTTTTCAAAATAGCATAATTTTTTCCAGTGCTACTGGAAAGTGTTGAGATAATTAAATTTGAAAGGCTTTTGGAAGAACAACTTCCATTAATTTTTAAAGGAATCATTTTAATGGAAAATTTATTATATCCACATATAAATAAAATAACTAAATACCAGTTATTTAAAATAAATGTATGGCAATGGAAGAGAACACTGAAACACACAATGCTCTGTGAACAAAATGTACTTGAAATTTACTCTAACATCAGGAACAGCCAGATTAATTTCTGAGCAACTAACAATAGCTAAAAAAAACGACCAAATTATAAGAATTTACTTAGATTAAACACATTAAATTGTGAACTAAAAGCTTCACCATTTGGTTCAAATTTAATATGCTTTGTACAAGTTTAAAATCATTAACGACTCATTTTCAAATTATAATGAAATTGTTCTTTCAGAGGGTTTTTTTGAACTTAATTATGCACTTTCCTTCTTTAGATGGATTTCTTGTTAATTATGATAGCGGAGTTACCACCATTCTTTCTTCAGTGAAGAAAGAATTGCATAATTATCAATAGCAATCAGAAACCTAATAACCAAACAACAGAGAAACGCATTCAGATTTAATTAAAATTAATTTTTATTTGAAATTACAATCACAAAATGCAATCAAAAAATTATAAATACAATCAGCAATAATGCAAACTGTAAAAACATAGTGGGAGTGTGAGATTACTCTTAAAGAATAATTTATTTAATACAATTCCTAAAACAAAAAGGGAGAACATTTATTATTTTTGTGACCTCGACATGCTTTTTTACATTTACTTTAATGACGAGGACGAGATGATAAATGAAAAAAAACCAGACTTCTGAAATGACATGAACCTAAGATTAGGCTGATCTAGGCATCAACATGTTAAGCACAATGGTTTTATTAACTAGCTGACAAATTAATGTAATCATTATACACATGTTACATGAATAGTATTCATTTATCACTAGACTAATGCAACCAATCATTAAGAAAAGAACCAGTTACGTAGCATTTTACCAGATAAAATCACTGCTTTTTGCAAGTATGAAAGCTTATATTCCAAAAATGCAATAAAAAATGATGATGAATGAACTGAATTTTATTATTTTATAAAATTTATTATTTTATTAAAAATTTATAGCATCAATAATAACAATACTAACAAAACAACTTCTGTGGCAAAGTCGTAGCATCTCAGCTGTAAGGTTCCAGATTTGAATCCCTATCAGAATTGACATTTATCATATTCTTTAAAAGCCCAAATCTTACGCAAAACTTTAAGCTTACATGAAAGTTACCTAGCAATAAAAGGAATCAGGTTTTACAAGAAATAACAAACAACTGGTTGGGATCTATTTGCTAAATATAACATCTGGCTGCTGTGGTCTAAGCATCAAATAACTTAAAAGAAAAACAATTGCTTAAATATGCTGCATCAAAATTATTTTAATCTGATTAAAAATACTAAATCATGAATTCTGATAACTTGTCAAGGCTAAAAGATTACTTTAATTATGGTCAAATAACTAATTAACTGCTTTGTACAATATCCTTATCTGTAATTCCATATCCCAAAATTGACCAGTACAATTTAGTTCTTCAATCAAGATATGTTTGTTTTGTTTAAGATTGTTCTAAGTCAGTAAAAACACATTTTCTCTACAATTACAATGTTATGTTTGAACATTATTTGAAAAAAATATTTTTTCCATACCAGATTGTTACATGGAGTAAGAAACCTAGAGGTGGGGTCATTCTAATGTTATAAAAATATTTTAAACATAAAACATCAATATGTAATTTTTGTCTTCACACTCTTCAGTTTATTCTAGTTACAATGATGTGATTTGTATGAATTAAGAATGAATATTAAAAAAAATTAAAGCTTTTATATGTAAATTAAAAAATGAAATTAAATTCCAGTATACACAAACCTGAGGAAAAATAACTGTAAACACACTAAAATAGCGTAATGATACTGAAGTGTATTTACTCATTAGAACAATTTTATGTAAAATGAGATTATTTTGATTAAAGGGCTGAACTGAATGGCTCAGTCTTATGGTAGAATATTTAATGATCTTGTAAATTTCTAACGAATAAACAATAAAAAAAAAAAAATAGATTAATGTATTTAATGAACAAATGAATAAAAGTGGAAAATCTGTTGACCTCTATGATGATTTAGTGCAATCTTTGCTTTTTATGTGGTTCCAATTATAATTAGGTTTGGCAATTTTTACAGAAACAAATTCTACCTCCTATCATAAAAAAATAGTAGGATAACAATAATTGGCCATCAGTTGCTAATATAAATAAATATAAACAGTCAATTTTAAAATATTGAACAGGGATTTTTATATTAACAAAAGAGTATAATGTGCCCTACAGTGTCAGGGTAAACTTCATTCCGTGCAATCAAATGGTTTCACCTCATCTAGAATGTCTCTGTTAACAGCATCTTGGAGATTGAAAGGTAAAATACCAACAACCAAAGCTTAATTTTAATTTATTGAACTGGTTCAGGTCTTTAAAGTTAAAAAATGTTGGTGAAGTTATGCCAGTCAGTGAGCAAAAAAAATTGCATGGATATATTATTTAGGTGTGTATACAAACACACAATTTTTTTTCGCTAGGAGAAAATCAATACAACACAGGATTACATGTGCTATTATTTGAAAAAGATGAACAGAATATCACAAACTATGGCAAAAGGAATGAAAACTCATAACATAGTGGTCTTAATAAGCTCAGTATAAGGTTTCATTGTAAAACATTTTTTCACAATATTGCTACTTTTACTTTTTGAAACAATGACATACAAATTTTATAATAAATCAGGATTGGGTGAATATAGATAGTTTCAAAACTCATATTAAAGTAGCTTACTGTAAATGAATAAAATAGTGTATTCCCATGTTTAAGATAAGTTAAGATTTCATGAATTGATTTAGAAAAAAAAACAAAAACATAAAGATATGAAAAAACTGGCTAATCAGTATTTAAAAGTTTGATAAAAAAGAGGAATCATATAAATTCAGAAATCAAACCATATAGAAGTTTTTTAAAATGTAACAAATGTAGGCTTTATATTACATAATATGAATATAAAGGTGAACATTGAACCACAGTAATATGAAGGATTTTTCCAATTAGTTTTGATAACCTCCACTGAGCAATCTTATCATTTTTAGAATGTAATTCCTTACTTGAATGTAAGAAATATCTTTATCAAGAAAAAAATAAGTTATTTTAAATATGAATACTTATAAACATAAAATAAATCTATTTCTCTCTGTTAGAACAGTGTTTAAGAAATGAGCAATTAAAAAAAGAAAATTATTACAAATACAAGCTGTCAACAATACTTACAAGCTGGGTGATCTGAACCAAGACCCTAAAGACCTGATACAGGTATATTTTGTCAATCTTGACTCATTCTCCAATTACAAAATAAACGATACAATTAATTTTTTTTTGTAAATGGTCAAAAAGAAAATGAAGAATTGACACAACATTTATTAAGGTCACTCATAACAGAAAATAAAAATATAAGCTTTTCAATAAAAGGCTTATGTAAGTAACTGTACTAAAACAAATAAATAAGATTTATCTATAGTCTCTTACTACTACAAAAAAGGTTATGAGGTTGATAACATACTGTGTTATCTTTCATTCAATGAAGTATCAGATTATTGAAATGATTTTGATTCTATGTCTAGTTCAATTAAAAATATGTTATTTCATCTAATAGGATATATAATAAAATACTTGCCATCCTATGAACAAGATTAAAGGCAAAGACAAAACTGAATAAATTATGTCTTAACAAAATTGAGACAATATTATCAAGTGACCAGAAGTGTAAGATAAACACAGTCCTAAATGTCAATCAATTTATAGGGTTAATTATGAGACGTAACAGAAACTAAAACAGTTTTAAGCATTTAACTTTTAATTTCCTTGGGTTAAGTGTGCTGGTTTTTCAGAGTGAACTTCTCAAGAATGATTATATAAAGTGTTAAGGAGGTCTTACGTGATTTTATAAGGACATGCATATCATATGCATATATCATATTCAGAAATTCACAAATCATTTTATTTTTTAAACTTTGGTTTGTAGATTGCACTATTTTTAGAGTTAAGTGCTGTATTTTACATATAAAAAAGTTTCTGATTAAGTGTATGTATGATGACATATTTTGAGATATCTTGCTTGTATCATAAAACTAAAGAAATAAAAGACAAGATTCTTATTTTAAAAAAATTCAGCAAAAATATATTTTAGTTCAATTTATTTTTTTCACAGCTATTAATAAATGAATGTAGTAAATGATTAATGACTTACAAAATGTTATTTGTTGAAAATTTTATGAAATTATCAGTTTGTGTTACCTCCAGATTGATGCATCATCCAAACTGAACACATCCTACACCATTTTCTAAGAACAGCGACGTTCAATAATAAAAAAAAAATTGTGGGCTTACATTGATTGGAAAATTAAAATCTAATATCTTAACTAAAATACTGACAGGCCTTGGCCAACAACATATAAGTGCATGGCCATTGCTCCAATGTAGACTATGGTCAATGATCATGTACTTTCATTGGACCAGCTCATTAGCATACACCAAAAACTGGTTGAAAAAAATATGATATTCAGCTGATAGAGCAGTATCATAAACATAGGTTAGAGAACATCAGAAGTTGGGTTAGATTGTTACTGCTATTTCAAATAACGATAAATAATAGTCAAAATAGTATTACAAACTTTATGTAAAACATCCTAAATAAAATCCTGTCTAAATGTTTTCTTAACTGGTATCTAGGACAATTATATTCTCTGGGTGAATTCACTTGGTTCCTCAATTTTACATAAATATAAACATGTATGATTTATTATCTATTTGTATATTGTCTGCAATCTTTGTTCATCGCATTTTTTTTTTATAAGTTTCGCTGTAAAACATAACAAAATGCTTACTATTTATTATAAACAAAATTAATACATAATACTTTTACTGTGAGCTCAAAATTTAAGTTATTACTTTATAAATTAATACAACCTAATATTTAAAAATCAGCTGTGTTCTTTTTTAAAATTTATTTTCAAAACAAGGACAGGTGATGTCTGAACAAATGTGTTGGTAATTCTTACCATCCAATGAGAGAATACAGTGAGGTCAGCTGGCCATCCTAAGCAGGTCAAGAGATTTTAAGGGATCACAACCTCATGTTATATAAATGTTCATTTAAATGCATTAATGGGGAGAATACAGTACATTTAAAAAATGAAGATAAAATGATTTCAAGTTTAAATTCCCTATATTTATTTTTAATGAGATATGGGTATGAGAGGATAAATAACAAAAATATTTTCCAAAGTGCTATCTGGCATTCGTTTTTAGACATTTTAACAAATTTTTTAAACTATTATTAAATAAAACATTATAAACAGCCTATTTAGTGTAAAACATCAGTAATACATATTGATATTAAAAAATAAAAAACTTAATTCAATTCAGTCCATGCAATATTAAATAATAATTTCCTAATATATTTCAGACTTTCTTTATTGTAGAATTTTAATAAATCTAATAATAATAAGCAATGGTATTTAGATTATTTTCACTTAAATAACAAATATGTAGATAGAAATTTTTTAATGAAATATTAGGTTTAATTAAAGTATAAAAATATTTATTTTTGAAATAAATTTGTTCTTAAAATGAACTGCTATTCAATGAATTTTAGGACTGGAATTTATTTTTTCTATTAAAAAAAGATTTTTTTAATGCTTTTTTTCAAAAGTTTAACTGCTGTAAATTGAAATTTTTAAGATAAAAATAAAACTGCACTTTTTAAGTATTAAATGCAAATCAAATACCTTTAAATATTTATCTTTATATTTTAGAAGGCAAATAAAATGTTACTGTTAAAATTTATTTTTCCTCATAGTTTAATTTGTTTTAAAAATGTACTAATACCTCTCTTCTTTATTTAAATTATACCTTTCTTTTACTTTTTAGAAAAATAAAGTATGGGTTATAAAGACAGTAACTTCATTGGAAAATGAAATAATAAATTAGTAGTTATAATATGTAATAAAATATTAATAGTTCAACGACATAGACTTTGAAATAACACTCACTAATTTTTCAGTTAAAATTATTTATAAAAAATTTAACCAACTTCTGAAAACAATTACCAACAGATTCCTCATAACAGAATAAAATTTAGACTTAAAATATTAATTTTACAAAGTAAATTTAAAACAATCTATATTTTTTTACCAACCTTAGTGCAATGAATAAAATAAAACAAGATATTATTGGGTAAACACTAAAAAATTCAAAAGCACTTCTGTTTAGAAGATTCAAAGAAAAGCAACTAAAATAGATTTTACATAAGATTCACTTCTACCACAATAATTTAATCACAGTGGTCTTTAACAAATTTAAAAAAATTGTTTATTTTTTTTTAAAGAACGTTTTTATTTGGTAAAACTAACTTCTCTGGTAATATATATATATTTTTGATAAAATTACTCAGATTGTGACTACAGTACAAACCCATAAACTTGGACTGATCATATGGAATTTCTAATAGTTTTGAGGAAAAAATAGATATAATTCAACTCATTTGTATCATAATGTAACAAATTTAATTAAAAGTTAATGTTTTAGAGTACAGTAATGCATTATATTAAGATAGATACATATAATACATATACATACATATAATAAACCAGTTTACTTCTCTCTAAACATTCTAATTCATCTAATGGGGAAAATTAAGATGTGATAATAAACAAATTTTAGGTTTTAGTTTTTAATAGCCATTGAGTTATTAGTTATTTTTAATAAAAAATTGGGTCAATTAAAATTAACTGCTGGTTAATCTGGACTTACTCTCATCTAAACTAAGTATTTGTCCCATCAGGATTCTACTATAATAAAAATTCTGACATTCTTTATTAAAAAAAAAACCAATGCTAGTAAAAAACACCTTTTTTAATTTTGACCTTTAGAAGTCCATGGTAAATTACAAACAATTTAGTAACTCAACTTGAAGTCAAATTTTTTTCAACCTTTTTAAGGTAAAAATTTAAAGAATATTTTTAAAAAAATTTTCATGTTTTTCTAAGTTGGTTTTGTTTTTTAAGTTCATTTTTTAGTTTAACTTTTATTAAAATATATATGTTACAAAAATTGCTGCCTGTAGGAAGAATTGACTTAAAAAAAGGGTAAAATTGCATCGTCATAGAAATAAGAAAAAAACTGGAATAAACATTATTGTTTCACCTAATGTTTTAAACTAATTTTCTTGAACTTTTATTGTATCACTATTATATATGGCAGAATGTCAGATTTGATAACCGTAGTGATTCAATGACAACAAAAAAAAAAACTTCAAATTGTCTACACAGACAACAAAAATTTTGCATTAATTGTAACTGTAAATATCCAGTGACCAGAAGAATTTTTTTCAAAAAAAAAAAAAGTATCATCAGAGTAAATCCATTTAAAAAGAGCAAGGCTTAAATATGTATAAAAATTACATACAGGCCGAACTAAGAATCTCCTCCTTTTTTTGAAAAGTATTAAAAATAAGTAATATGTGTAGAATTAGCAAATAAATATTTTCCTACATCAAAGAATTTGTAAATTAAATTCTAAAGTTTTTTACCCCAATAATAATAACAGATTACCATCCAGAGCCCTGATACAAAATTTAAGTAGAGATTTTAAAAGAAGCATTTGTAATAAAATAATTTTTTAATATAAAGCGTAATTTATTTTTTTTAACACTCCACTGTCTTCAGACCAACATTTGATTGCCAGTAAATGTGTTCCCCAATGCAAGAATCATTAAGTTTGGATTAATCAAAGTTTTAATTTTTTCTTTGCATTTCATCCACAATAAAGTAGAAAACATGGTTTTTAACCAACAAAAAATGCACGCTACATTACTAGCAATTCATTTAACAAGGGCAAGTTTGCAAAACTGGGTTCAATTTAGCTGTTTGGGGGGGGGGGGATACTCAACTAATTCAATCTGCACATGTTACAAGTTGGAGTAGGAGTAGTACAACAATGCTTTCAGAATTTAAATACAACTTTGTAAACAGTTAATATCTTGAGAAAAATATCAAATATAAAATTGGTAAATTCTTCCTACAATATATCAATACATGCTATGAATATAGGTGTGTGTGTGTGTGTGTGTATATATATATATAAAGCCGCATTGGAAGAATGAAGTGCTTGATCAGTAAAATTTATTCAGGGCGGTTTGTAATTATGTACTATTAACTGTATCCCCAGAGAAAAAACTTATTGTAAAGTGATATCTGAAAGAATAAAAGTAAATCGTCTGTTTGCTTTAGTGATTATTGCTTTACTATTATAGATTTACATTTTTGTTCACGAAATAATGAACTACAAAAAATGCATAATTAAGGATTCAAATACAAAACTGAACTGACATAAAATACTATATTTAAATATGTATCTCCTAACATAATAAACTGTTAAAGACTAAAATTAAAAACTGAACCCAAAACTAAAGAATTTATTAATTTTACAGAAATAATCTTAATTCTAACTTCCTAGATTCTTCTTTGCAGCAGAAAAGTCACAATATGATTCTCTTCTTTAGAAACTGATTTCTTTTAGATGATTAATAGCAGACTGGTTTTTATAAAAGTTAAGTGATGTACGTAAATCCATGACCACATTGAAAATACAAATTTATATAATTTTTAAGAATGCCTGTAATGAATGACCAACATCCCACACTAATACAGTTTAATTAAAATGTCCATTGTGATTAAGAAAAAATACATTGATCAATATCTGCGGTTAATCTGAATAAATGTTTTATCTAATTTTATTCTAACCCATAATACATCAATCATTAAAAAATTTAAAGGAATTAGAGCAAAACAAAGATTTAATGAAGTATAGGGGAGAACTATTCAAACTATTCTTGTTTTTCTTAGTGAGCTTAATTAATTACTTAAAATTTTTTTTAATCTGGATATGATTTTACATCAAACGCAAATATCAGCAAGTTTATAGATATACTATAAAAAGGTAGAGAGTATCTCTGGAGTTCTGGGCAGGGTGGTAAACTGCATTTTATAAAATCTCACGGTTTCACAATTCTTAGAACACTTCAGGAAGAAAAAATTAAAAAACATGTTAAGAAAGAAAAAGTAAACAGTAAATATTACCTCTAATAACCCACCAGTCTCCATAGACCACTTTAGACAAAACTTCTGGGTATTTTCATTTAGGATGGATGACTGAATACGTTTAGATGATATTAGTGATCAATGATTTCAGTGTCCAAAATAACTAAAAAAAGGATTTGCCTTTTTCACTCGCGCTACTTGTCTTTATTAATGCTGTACACGACATTTCCATCAAATACATTTAGCAAACGTTTTTAATGCATTAACATTTTTTTGACAAAAGCTGTAGTGTTTAGTTATGTTTTCAATAATGCAACAAGTATATTAAAAAAAATAAAGATGTTAGTGCAAATGAGAGAAAAAATGATACAAAACCTTCTGTTACTTTGCATCGTGTTGATTCTCAAAGAAATGAGAGAAAATCTCTTTTAGTTTTCAAAAAAGCATAACATGATCATTTCTGAGAAACACGTGTTAAAACACCAATAGATGATATAGTTATAAGCAGTTTATGATTAAGTAAGATCCTAACTCACAAGCATATTTAAAAAAAAGATCCAAAAACAGTATAATATGAGCTTTCCAAATAAGAGGCAAAAACTTATCTATAAGTTTATAAGCCACACTTTCTCCACAAGGTAAAAATTTACAACGTTTAAAAAAAAAATAATTAAAAGAAAGTTAATGTTAACATAACAATTTGATTTAATGGTCGGTAAAGATAGGACAATAGCTTAGAAAATGTTCAATCAGTCCAATTTATCAACAATCAAAATATTATAACATTCTAAATCTATGAGTTACTTTGCCCTTTCAGTATCCCAAAATCCATTTCAAACAATTTATAAATGTGTAGTAAAATTTTAGATATTGACCTGAGCCAACCAACCAAAAATGGAACAAAATTTGAAACATAATTCTTGCCAGGATCAAATGTTTTGACATTTTATTTCAGAAGAACTGATTAAATAGCATTTGCACAGAGGATAATAAAATTCCAATTTTTCAACAAAATTGTTTTCAGTAAAAATTGAAGGTGATTGTTTACCATAAATAAAATATTTCATGAATTTTACTACAAAACAAATAAAAGTGAATAAAGTAAAAGTAATTAAATTAATCTTTAGAGAAAACTGTTAAGAATTTGTTAGCTAAAAGGTGAAAAATATCTGGGTGAAATAACTGCTTTCTTTAACTTTTTTTTTTGAACTGATTATCAGGTTTTAATTAAATACATTTTCTTATCTTAATCTTTAGTTAAGATTTTTCTTGCTTTTAAGTGAAATAATTAATGTCTTGATAAAGGCAATTATAAAAAGTTAAATGAGAAAAAAATATAAACAAGCAACAAGCAACATCAGCAATCTAAAAATCCCTAAAACTTCTAAGATTAAATAAAAAAAGATCATTACATAACTTTTGTAATTTTTCCTATAAAAATAAAATTATAAAAATACAAAAAAGTTAACTCACATACTTCAGCAGTTTAACAGTAGAAACATATGAAAGACAATCCTTCAATTAATTTAAAAATAATTGAATGCCAGAATGCATATTGGAAAATAATCAACCATATAATGTTTGTTTTTAAAAAATAACTTTATTGTCCAGTAAGTGAATAAAATCAGTACAGAACAAATTAACAATAAAAAATTTATTTATAATTCTGGACAAACTAAACAATTCCATCATAGATAAAATATATTTATTACAAAAATATTTCCATTAAATACAATATATTTATCATCTCTACAATATTTACATCATAATTAATAATGTGGAAATAATATTCTCTTTTCACTTTCGCGATAATAAGGAAAAGGATTAACTTTATTTAAGGTAAGGTTTACAGTCTTTTTATTATCACAGCTCATATTTTAAAGCATTAACAAGACTATAATAATAATAATAATAATAATGTCATCTATTATATTCATAATACATATATGAAATAAACATACACACAGCCCTGATTAAGAGATAAAGTAATAGAAGGAATAAAGGCGGAAGGAAGAAGGATATTATAGATTTAATTCAAAGGATGATAAAACAGAAATATTTAATCACACACTAGTAATCACAGTAATCAATTCATAAGCCATTAAATATTATCTAGGCTAAATATATTAATTTAATGATCAGGTAAAGATAATCTACCAAAATAAAGCTGAATATGAAAAGTTAATGGAAAAAAATTGAAATTAAAGGGCTAGCAGAAGCATTATTTATTGAAGGTAGTAAGAAAATAAATAAGTAAATTACATTATTTATGACCAAAAGAAAACTTCTTTCCACCTCCCCTCTTCCCAAGGACATACAGATTTATTGCAAATTCGATGTAGGAGTGTAAATAAGTATATTTAAAAATAATTATTTTCATTTTTCATTCATAATATGAATTATATGTATTTACCAGTTATTAAATATTAAATGCAATCCTGCAGTAACTTCAAATTAAAAAAACAAAAAAAAAACAAATCATTTCACTAAAAAAAATGTCTCAATTACGTTTGCTAGTTTTGATGTCTACTAGCTAGAGTGAAGATGTTAAGTTTATATAACATATATTTAGGGCTATATTTATTTTTTTATTTATTCTTTGCAATGGACAATAACATAATTCTTTTAATACAATATAAACAGTAATAGCTGTATATATACTACTTAACATCTCTTGAATGAGGAGTTGGATTGTTGTGAAGATGTACCTGATGCCACGAATTGCCTCCTTATGCGCAAGAAACACCTTCACACTATTCATATTCGATTGCCAATATTTAACGTAACCAGTATGATCAGCTGTCACCATCCATACATCATTATGTGACCAAACCATCGTTCTGACTGGACTGTCATGAGCCTGAAATCACCAGTAGTTTATTTACCTTATTTTATAAAACATTTTACATAGGAAACAGAAATTATTTACATATAATACATCCAACAACAGTTGGATGTAAAAAAAAAACAAAAAAAAAACTTTTTCGATTATACTTACAGTAATAGGAAAGAAAAATTACACTTTATAAGACTGATTATTATTTTAATTAATTGAACTTCTCAAAACTGTTTGCACTATTAACATATTTGAATATCAGAAATGATGATGTCAGACATCAACCAGACCCTTATAAAGTAGTATATCTTGTGATGAATTAAGACCCAGCTTATTAATAAGCATAAATATAATAGTGGTTTTTACATTGGTTCTGTTTAATATTCATATTAATATTTAATATTCACTAGCTTTGACATCACCTATTGATGCTTTTTTTTTTTTTGAAAAGACTGAAGAACTTCTGATTACAGTATTTTACAACTTTTGTTAAGTCAAATAAAAATTTACAATACAACACTCACATACTGAAAAACTGATTTTAAGAGAAACTCTTCCACTTTAAAGACTTAATAGCATATTAACAAGACAAGCATCTTTTTTCAATTTCAACCAATTTGCTGATGTTGAGTTATGCTGTTTGCCACAAATAAAGAAATTGAAGTGATTATAAAAAGCATTTTTTGCAGTATGTATCTGCTAACTCACTTGACGAACCTTTCTTTCAGTTTTATTTCAGAGAAATATATTTTTTCATAATAATTTGGTGAATGGTAGTAAGATGCCAAGTTATTGAAGTGGTTTCTAAATGCTTCTATTTAATCTAAAATTGCAATTAATTTATTAATCAACTTAGATTATATAATAACTAAAAATTAGTTTTATTTAATTTTTAATGTTTTATTATCCATTATTTTCTTTTTGAAATATACATTATAAAAATTAAATATAAGAATTATAATAAATATTGCCTGCAGTAATTTCTGTCTTATAGAGAAGGCTATTTATTTTTAATTTCATAACATTTATTCTATAAAGTATATGTTAATATTTTTTAAATCATTAACTTTTTAAATGGAAAACTGAATGAAATTTTTAAAAAATATGGCATTTTCATAATTGATCATAACATTTCCAGTCACTGATGATTTATGATCTATAACTAAGAAATTGACAAATATTATTACAGAAGATGGTGTTTAAATATTAACTGTAATTTGAAATTGTGTTTCATTTGACTGATACACAATATTGTCTTATTGGAAAAGTTCAGTTTATTCATCCAGGACAACAGAATAAGGCTATATAATATTCTGTAACTGTTTGGTTTGTAAATGCCACATTGTAACTAGATTTAACAATTCTTTTTGTATTATTTTCTGTCTTTTTGTTTATATATATTAGCATGATGTATGTTTGGTGTTTTTTATCTTTATTTTCAATTGTTGTGCGTGTTAAGAGAAAGCTGACCCAACAATTCAATACTATAAAATTAATGTAACAGTATATTTACTGTCGCATTCCAGCTCAAATGCAAAAAATATATTATAAAATTTATAAAAACAGACTGAAATTTAAAATAAAATAACACTCATATATTTAAAAAATTTGGAACGTAAAGAATACACAACACAATATACAACAATTCCAAAATTAAACTAAAAACTAGGTAAGTAGTTTTAAACTAAACTACTCTAGCTACACAATGTAGTAAAAAAAGAACTTTAAACAAACATACACTAAATACTTAAAAGCCTTCCAGGTTTATCAGTCTTCTTACAGGTATAAAAACTTTGATATGCACAATACACAAAAAATACAAAAAGGGTCACATATGAATACTTTGTAACATTATGAAATTTTCATTCAACATTATACTAAATGAACAGGCACAATTTGAATATAATATCCCTTTCTGGCATCATTCTAAATATGTGTCTGCCTAATAATAATTAAAAAAATCAGTAGTAACATCACCTGATGCCAGGATGATAATCCTGGCAGTAGTAATTACAACAGTGACTGAAAATTTTATAATTATTAAATCTGGTTTGGTTTGAAGTTAATACTTTAAAAAAACCATTACAGGCTGTTATGGACAAAACACAGCATATATGTTCTTTCTTTTTAATATTATTTTATTTTAACATTATTTTTATTTCTACAAAATAATGTTGAAGGGAAGAAGAAATTGAAAGTCTTCTGTGATGAAAATGAAGTCCTGGTTACACAGCCATTTGGAATTAGAAATGTGAAAATAATGCAATAGTTGATACCCATTTTTGAACTGGGATTAACTAATTATTTATCACTGATGACCGATTCAGTTTCCTGCAAGTTGATACTAGATAATAAATTGTTCATCAAAGAAAAACTTCTTTCTCATGGTGTACAAGGCAACTCCAAGAAAAGCTACATCAAAAGTCTGGTGCTGATGTCATGAAACCTAAAGCCTATAAAGTCAATAATAAAACTGTAAATGGTGTGATTGTGAAGTAAGTCCTGTCACATCTTCCAAATATACTAAACTAATTCAGAACCCATAGTAACATTTTTTTCATATGTTTGTTATGTCTTCATAATTCTTAAGGATGCGGAAAATTCTAATTTGAAAAAAAAAGTCATTCACAGGGTATTAGTTGAATTTTATAAACAAATATTTGAAATCCAACTAAACAACAAACCTGTCATAGAAAACCATCATATGGATATGAAGAGCTGCAAAATCCAATACAGCTTAAAAAAAGTTACATAATTGAGACAATATGGAAAAATACAACCCACTTCATACTCTTTCTACATATTTTGACGGTTACCAAATAAATGTTTAGTAATAGGGCTTATGACTCAACATTTCCTTATTTCATACTTTTAAAACAGCAAAAGAAAAATACATTCATCTCTTGCCCATAAAACCCAAAGAATACATTAAAAATTTATTACCAAAGGTTAGAGGCACAAAAAAGGAAATATACAAGGGCAGGGTGAAAATTTCCGGCCCTCACACAGAGATGGCATTAGTACGCTTAACTTCTCAGTGGTATTGTATGGTTCCATTCTTCATTAGTTTACTATAAGAATTTCAAATCACTGCATCACTTAGTATAGTATTTACAGTCTGTTAAAATGGAGAATTAGAGTGTTACTTGGAAAATGGAAATTCGTGCAGCGATAAAATACATTTTTCAGCCTTTTTTCTAAAAGGCTGGGTTGCCACAGTTAAAACACTGGGTCGAACATGCCCAGCTCTATGAATCACGCAGTGGATGCCCTTCTAAAGTGACTACGCCAGAAATGATAGAATAAGTGCATAAAATCATTTTGGCAGATTGACAAGTGGCAGTGAATGAGTTAGCAGTGTGTAGGCAAGTCAACAACATAACATGTATGCAATATTTTGCATGAACAAGCTGGGTGCTAGTTGGATGCCGCATCTGCTTACGCCCAACCACCAAAAAAATATTTCAAGCAATTGTCTCGAGCTCTTTTGGCTCTATCCAGAGGAATTTCCTGTTGATCTGCGACGGTTGATGAAACTTAGGTTCATCATTACACCGCGCAGATAAAAAAGCAGTTAAAAAAGTCAACCTGCTCCAAAAAATGGGAAAAACACTTTATTCTTTAACAAAGTTATGGCAACTGTTTTTTGGGATGCACATAGAATAATTTTCATTGATTATCTTAAAAAAGGGTGAAACAATAAATCCCAAGTACAGGGTGTCCCATATAAAACGCAACCCAACCTTATATTGGTAGGTATTGAAATAATAAAAAGGCATGTGTAAATGTAATTTTTATTATTACCATCAATTACCTTACATTTAGAGTAAATGTTGGAAGTGGCCTTCATCTTCCTGAATACAAGCTTCAATTCTTTTTACAGCGTTTCTTGCAACTTTTTTCATAGTTTGTGGCTGGATATTTAATACAGCTTGTTCAATATTGACTTTCAATTGTTCAAGTGTTTGTGGTTTGTTGCTGTAGGCTTTTTCTTTGAGGTAACCCCATAGAAAAAAATCCACCGCTCGACCGATAACACGATTACCAAAGAATTCCTCAACGAAATCAGAAAATGAACCTGCGTAGTGTGATGTCGCACCGTCATGTTATAGCCAGCAGTGTCTGTCTTCCTCTTCCAAGAGTGCAATGAACTGAAATAAAATATCCTGATATCGTTCTGCATTAATGGTGTACTCGAAAAAAAAATAGGACCAATTATTTTCTTCCGCGATATCGTGCACCACACGCCCAACTTCTGCGGGTGTAATTGTTTTTCATAATAAACTTGGGGGTGTTCAGCGCTCCAAATTCTACTGTTTTCGCTGTTTACATAACCATCCAAATGAAACCATGCTTCATTTGTGAAAAATAACAAATCCATAACATTAATTCCCTCACGCAGAAATCGATGGAACCATTGACAATATTGTAGCCGTTTTTCTTTGTCGGGCTCAAGAAGTTGATAAACCGTTTGAATGCGATAAGGTCGTAATTGTAATTGTTTGGTCGCCCAATGAACAGTTGATTTAGACAAATTCATTTCAGTAGACAAACATCTGATCGATTTATTTGGCGAGGCGAGTAATCGGTCTTTGATTTCAGTGACTGTATCTGTATTCAACACTGACGCAGATCTTCTGTGTTCCTTTTTATTAACAGAACCAGTCTCTCTAAATTTTGCAACTAACCTTAATACTGGTGTTTTGTTAGGAGCTGGTTTATCTGGGTACTTATGGCGAAATAAATCTTGCACTGCAACCACTGATTTCGTACTGAAGTACGACTCAACAATGAAAACACGTTCATCTAGCAAAAACACCATCTTGTCTCTAGCAATATACTGAACGTTATGATTGCATTGTTGTTACTATCGGTAACAACATCGCGGTATGCGTCGCCACGATGTTCAGATGTTGGACGAGTCCATTTCAGTAACGAGTAGGGGAGTAAGCTTGACTTTTGAAATTTCATGGATGAGTGATTGATGGGTTGCATTTTATATGGGACACCCTGTATTACTGCAATCCTATTGCAGCTGTAAGCAATGAAATTACTTGCATTTGGCAAAAAAAAAGTACTTTACCATCAAGACAATTCTCCAGTGCACACTTCAGTCATTAAAATGGCAAAGATCAACAAATTATGATTTGAATTGCTCAAAATTTCCTTAAAAATTACCAAAAAATGGCTTGGAGGGAAAAATTTTGATCTATAATGATGTTATTGCCACCTTAGATGTTTGTTTTAAGGAATTGGATGAATCATCGTACCAAACTGGGGTAAGTGCTGTTGTGAAATGCTGGGCTAAGCGTATAGTCCTTGATGTTGAAAAACATAAATCAAATATACTCAGAAAAACACTGTCTTCTTATTCAGGTTTGGAACTTAGCACCTTGTCCTCATATATATATTCAACAACACAGAACCCCCCACCGTAAAAAAATTGATACTAAAAAAGGGAAAAAAATTAATATTAAAAAAAACAATCTTTTAATGTTATAAAAATAAATATCAATGAGATTAAAAACAAAATGGGATGCTTATTAATTTTTTTTAATACATTAAAAATCATTGGAACTTTCAACCGAGACAGAAATGAACTGTTCCTCATCAAATTTCTGTCTTATGAAAACATTTCACAAAGGCACAAAGCACAAAGGACTTGTGCTACACACAAATAGCAAGGAATGTTGAGGTGAGTGGAAGTTTAGTTCCATTTTTCATTCTAAGTCACAATTCTTCACTTATGATTTTAAAAGAACATTTGGTTGAAAAAATGTTTCATAATGTTAGGGAGTTTCAAGGCATGATGACGATGACATAGTTAAGAGAGCATGGAAGCATTACACAATATCAGAATCAAGAAACTCCATCCCAGGCTCATTAAATGGATTAAGGTCCATGGTGACTATTTTGAAAAATAAATTAAGATGTTTTGAATAATAAATTAAGATGTTTTGAAGTGTTACATCTTAATCAAAAAATAAAATCTTTAAACATAATTTCTGGCTTTTTTTATATTTACTTTCTAGATATTCTTGTATGCTTTATATTTATAGTTTTGTGTATATATATAAATTAACTTAGCAACTATTCTATTATAATGATTTTTAATATTAAGAAATGTACCTTCAAATAGATTAATATCTAATGGAACTCACAAACTAGGCAGATAAATTTTTCTTTTAATTTATGAGTTCTGTTCAATTACTCAATGTAGATAGAGGTTCATTTATTAGTAAACATATATTTGTTTGTAATTAATTACTTAACCTCCAGAATAAAAAAATTAAAGTCTGTCATCTTCATATGATTTACATACTGTCAGTACACACTTATACATTGTGCTGAATATTACTATTATTAACCAGGGTATCATTTTGACATTTACTTAATAATTATTTATATTTTAATACAAAGTTTAAAAAAATACTTTTATTTTTTAAAGTTAGATAATTCCATAGTTGACTAGTACAACAGAGCTGTTACTTAAGAAATAAATTTTCTGAAGACAATAGATGAAAAAATAAAATTATTATTAAGACAGTTTTTCAGAAAAATCTTCTGATCAGAAAGCATATAAAATATAGATCACCAATTTGAAGGGTGCATATGTGAAAACTAGACTGACTAAAGTACAATTTGGAAACTTTATAAATATTGATACGAGAAAGTTAAACTCAATAGGGCTATTGGAAAGTCAATCATGTGGATATGTGGTATCAAGTACGAAAGCAGAGAAAGTTAATATTCGAAGGTAAGTATATTCTTTAGAAGACGATAAAAAATTAAACAACACTGGCGAAAAAATTTATCAGAAAGAAGGCTAATAGTTTAAAATTAAATAATAATAGATATACATTTAAAAAAATTCAAGTTAAACTACTTAAAGTTATCCTTTCTTTATTGTTTGATTCATTTTCATGATCAATGGGTGACGTTAAATGATTATAGTTGGACATCTTTTCAATAAACTTATACTATGATATAATAAAATACATTACATTCTAACATCAAATAATAGAATTAAAATAATAAAACATAAACTAGCTATTAAAAATCAATAAATAAAGCTGATCAAGAGCACTGCTACAAGATATGTGATCTGAAATATGACTTTTTTTTTTAACTGTTAAATAACACATTAAGTATAATATAATGAAATATGGGAAAAATCATGTTCTTATGTTATAAGGAATTCATATTTTGTTGGGAGTCTATAAATCAATAGTAAAAATATAGCTACAAGATTTATTACAATAGAATCATTTTTTAACATCAACTCAAAGCAAACAAACCAAATAAATATATACGCTTCTTCTTATGAAATCTTTTTTTTTAAAGACAAGCATTTAGAAAAAGGATTGCTTCATTCAGTTCTTAGGCTGACAAGTTCAAAAGGTCATATAGTGTAAATTTGTGTGACAAGCCCTTTAGCTTTTTGAAAGAGCAAATTCAGAATTACAAGAGAATAATCTGATACACAAGCTTAAATACCTGCACAGTTAAATGGTAGGCACAAAAAAAAAAATGGTATAACTATATGAAGATAAGTATTGCTGTGTAACAACACAGTGCCTTTTATTAGTAATCCTAGACTGCTTCATATTGCATCCTTTGGAATGTTAAATAGTACTTCAATGTTACTGGAAATTTACTATTGGTTCTTGTACGTCTGAAAAAACTAATAACTTCTCTTCATGATTAAGTTTGAAACCTTTTCCAGATTAGTTGAAAATGGATGTTTCCATTCCATATTCTGGCATATGCAACTGAATTATTGAGTATTTACTGTTTCAAACTAGCAAACCATGTATCAATTAGCTCATGAAGGTCATGAAAATAATTACTGGAAAAAACAAAATTATTAACAATAAACAAAGAAAGTAATATTGTTATAGATATTTATCAGGGTATACTTCATTTCAACTTGTCCTATTTAATGCATCTAATTTCAAAATTGATTCTTTTGAATTATGGATTTCAATTCTTGATGCACCTATGTACCACCAAATGCTACTCATTTTTTCATAACTGGAGGAAATCTCTGCCCAGTGGTTCACATTCAGTCAACAATATAACAAATACTGCAGATAATAGTTAACTAGCCATGGTATTAAAAAAAAGAAAAGTTTAAATAGTAATCATATTATAAAGAATTATACATAAGGATTAATTTCATATTTCACTTAAATAGCTAGCTGATTCAGATAGCAAACAAATGTCAATTACCTCACAAAGGTAATTGAAATTACCTCACAAACAGTAATTCCTAGAAAAACAAATTTATTAACAATAAACAAAGAAAATAATATTGTAAAAAATATTTTCAGGGTATACTTCATTTCAACCTGTTCGTCAATATTTAACGCACTTGTAAGATAGTTTCAAAATTGAAGGTTAATCCATTCCATAAAGTAAACTCTCCAGATGAAGCACCAGTGATAAGACGTCTACCTTCAGGTGTCCAAGCCATACAAAAAACAGGACACCGCATTTTATTGGTAGCAGTTTTCACAAAGCGTGTAGTAACTGCATTTATAGCATTCTCCTCATAGCTGGGTGGAGGCAAGAGATCAGGTATGTATGTTGTATCAGGTTGTAATGCTCTTCTATCTCTGAAATCTCGCTGCCACACTCGCCCCTATTTAAAGATTAAAATAACAATTATTTCATATATGCTACTTTGAAGTTAATACACAAAGAAGTGGATGAACTACATGTATGCCTACAGTTTGTAACATGACATCGCAAATAAAATTAACAGAATTTTGATAAAATAAAAAAAAGTATCCAGCGTAATATTCATAATTATATATAAAAATTAAGATAATATATTAAATATATTTAAAATAAATTTCCACAGAATTCTTTTTTAAAAACAAAAATAAATTCTATTTGATAAAGTAAAAAAAAAAAACATGTCTTAAATTTTATTTAAGACATATCACATACTAAATTTTTCTCATTCATTTGACTGGTTTGTTCTACTTTTCCATCCCTTAGTACTTTTCCTTTATTCATGAATAAGTATGAATACAGGTAAAGTAAAAATAACTTTACCTGGACTGCCTAAGTCTCAGGAATCACTGCAGTGATTCATTAAAAAATGAAATTCATTAAGTTATAAATGGTTATTTATAACTTATGCTACTGAAAAATTCTACCCAGACTTCTGCTCAAATAGTAAAATGAATGAATGAATGTAGTGAAATTCTTAGGGCACTAATTATGGGGCAATATTGATTGTTTTTTTACTTTTGACCTGAAAAAAAATGAAAAAATTTTGATCTGAAAAAATTATTAAAGACAGAAAAATGTGGAATTGAAATTTTTTTTTTTGTTTTGTATAGATTTCCTTTGTTAAATTGCCAATAAACAAGAGTCTGTGGATAATTAAATTCCTACATAATTAAAATAAGGAAAATCAATAAGCTGAAGAAATCTGACCAAACTATGACAGCAGCTGCTCATAACAATCATTGAAGTTTTCTGAATTAAGAAAAAAATATTAATCCTTTTCAGATTTAAAACAGAATTTAAAAATTTGATGTGGACACCACATGGCTTCCTTGTACGCCTATTAAATTACATATGCACATTTTTTGCTGCACTTCATTTAAACTTATTTCATTTCAAAGTGGGATATGATCCTCCAATTCTTTAATAAATTGGACAGATACTTACACAATTGAATTGTGGTGGACACCACATGCATCACACTTTTTATGGTGTCTATATCAGCATTTTATATTAATTTTGTTTCACATCGCTCAAGTAGTTATGGGGTGTAAGTGAAAGCATGTCGGATCCATAACCATGCACACATCGGTTTGAATCCAACTTCACATACATATATATTTTTTTAAATTTAAATATATTGATTTATTAATAATTATTAATCTTTGTTAAAATTTTTTAATTAAAATGAAAAGTACAAAAAATTTTATTTAACTAATAACTATTGATTTAGTTTTCATATTTTTTTTTTTTTACTTCCTTGTATGAAGTAAAGGAAGTATTGTGATCGTGAAAAAATTTGGTTTTCAGAATTCAACGGAAATATCCATGTTGACTAGTTGCAGCATGACATCTGTATGTACATATGTATCTTGTATAACTCTTTTGAGTTCTTTTGAATCATTTTTACAATTAGACGTAGGATGTTGAAATTTTGGATTTAGGACTGTTGTAACATCTAGTTGTGCACCTCCCCTTTTGATTGCAATCAACTGAACCAAAAATATTCAAAAATCCAAAAAAATTTGAATTTTGGACATTTCCTTAACTGCAGTAATAAGCCATCATGATATATTTGGAAGCTCTCAAAGAGGGCTTGTTACTGCAGTTAAGAAAAAATCCAAAATCCAGATTTTTTTTATCATAAGTGGTACTGATTTTCATTGGTTTCTGAGTTACAGCAAATAAAATTTTAATTAATGAAATATTTGGATCTTACAAGGGAAGGCACATCGGTTCAAATCAGACTTCATCTTTTTTTTTTTTAACATTTTTTTTTTAAATTTAAATATATTGATTTATTAATAATTATTACCATGATTGTAAAAATATTTTTACAACAAAAACAATAAAAAAATTTGAAATATTTGATTATTTAATATTAATTGAAAATTATAATTTAGAAACATATTTTTAGATTTTCTAGTTCAATTTTATTTAATTATTCTGAAATTTCTGTTTAATTTTATCTACATTAAAATTAACTACAGAGTGACTGAAAAATAGACCCTCACAAGAACAACATATAACCGAGGCATACATGCCCGATCTTTAATTGCAAAAAATTCTTATCTTTTAGTTCATTACTCATCTGATATTGTTGGACAATATTCTCCGTAAGTCTGAGTTGGTCATAATTTTGTTTGTTTGTTTTTTGTTGCTGATCATTTAATCACTCTTTGGTTTGATATAATTCTTCTTATCTTAATTTGTGTACAAGTTCCCTAGTTTTCAAATTTTCTTCTCTTTATATTCATCATCCTCCTCTCAATCTTTTTATTCTTTCTTTGGTTTTAACAATTTCTTCCTCTTCATATTCATCTTCTCGAGACATATTTCTCATGTAATGTCATTTCATGTTATCTTTCTTTTTCCTGTATGATTGTTTCTTTTTCATTTTAGATTATTCACCAAATAGTCCAATAATAAAAACTCAATATTTTACATGGTAAGGTTGAAATTAACATTTTGTAACTAGTATATGGGAGTTCACTAAACGGAATAGTTTTAATTATTAATTTTTATTTATACAACACACCAGAAATCTGAAACGTTTGTTAATGAAACTGATCTAGTAATATGAGTAATAAAGGGACTTTTACTCTATCCTAATATTTTTCATGTAAGATTGTTGAATTAATAATTATATAAATATTTGACGTTAATAAAAACTAATATTTCAGCAATTGTGTAACTATCCACTTTATTAAAGAATTAGAGGATCGTATCTCACTTTCAAATGAAATAAGTTTAAATGAAGTGCAGCAAAAAATGTGTATACGTAATTTAATAGGTGTACAAGGAAATCAAGTGATGTCCACATCAGATTTTTTTTTTTATTATTGAGTTATTATTAATTGTAAAAATTTTCTTTACAAAAATATTTTCTTTAAAAAAATAAATAAATAAATGTATGTGGAGTCTGATTTAAACCTGATGTGCCTTCCCCTTTAAGATCCAAATATTTAATTAATTAAAATTTTATTTGGCTATAACTCTGAACCAATGAAAATAAGTATCACTTATGATATATTGTTGAAAAGTGTAGTATAAATGGTCAATGAGCACTTATTACTGCAGTTAAAAAAAGTCCAAAATCAAAATGTTTTGGATTTTGGGCTTTTTTGGTCAAGTCAGTTGCAATCAAAAGAGAGGTGCACAACTAGATGTTACAACAGTCCTAAATCCAAAATTTCAACATTCCATGACTAATCGTTTTTGAGTTATGCAAGATATATACATACGTACAGACATCACGCCGAAACTTGTCAAATTGAATTTCTGTTGAAATCTGAAATTTTTTGCAATACTTCTTTTATTTCATACAAGGAAGTAAAAATTAAATTGAGAAATTCATTATTAACGAATCAGAATATCAAGAGCTAATCAGTTACTAAGATTTCTGTACTATATTTCAACAGTTTTTTATGTTTACAGAGAAGAGTAAAGTTTTGTAAACCATAGTTAAAATTTTTTTTATTTTTAATTTTCCAATGAAGAATACAGACATAATTTATATTTGCGATTTTTCCAATTAAAGTGCACTGGCTGTACATCGTTATTATCAAATTTCATTAATTGGTGAACTCAAAAAATTATGAATTCCTAAACATACTCCAATTTTTAGGCAGAAAATCCTTGCAAGGATCTTGATCAAGTACTGTTACTTATTTTACAAGTTCTAATTGCATAATTTGTATGTATAAGTTCATGCATCACTGTAATAATTATTAAATAATAATAAAGTTTCCTGGATATTTTTTATACTTATGGGCTGCAATTTATATATATTTTTCTACACATCTCTATAATGAATGGAAATGTATGTTTTAATATTTTAAATATCACAATTAATAAGAGAAATGTAAATTTCAACGAAAAGGTTTATCTCTCTAGTAACTAATGCTATGTATTAATCAGAAATTGTTCCATGGATGCAGGAGCTAATGTTTAATATTTTGTAAAGATTATAGTTTCTGCAATTAAGTTGAACAAGTCTCTTTTCGCAAGCATCTACTTTAAAGTATATTTTACACTAGTGACAATAGTCGTAGTAGATAGAACAGCCCCTGATTTTGTGTTGGGTCAATCCATTTGAAGTGACCCAAGGGTAATTTGCTTAACCAATTAAAAAAAAAAAAAATTGAATCTTATGCACTTGTTTCCTACATGTCTCATGACCTTAAACTATTTTAGAATTTTTTTATTTAAGCAGTTCACCAGTGGTGGATGTTTTTGTTAGGATGTGCACACCTTCTTTTGTGATTGTAAGGGTTTAAAAAAAAATTATAACTAAAAACTATTGGTTCTGGAAGGATGAAACAAAAAGCAATTTATTCAATTTTCTTAAGGTAAAAGATTGGTCCAGTGGTCTATTTACCTTCTTCTTTCAATGAGAAAATTACTAATAAGTTGAATATGAGGAATGGTGAAATTTCACTTTTGTTAATTTTTTTCAAGCAGGGATGGCATACAAAGTTTTATTATTTTACAAAAGAATTATTTTTTTATATGTAGATATATGTTAGTAGTTATACCATAAATAATATTAATGGTAATATACTTACCCCTAAATTTTTATGAATTTTTGAAAACTAATTTTTTTTAAAATCAGATTTTGGCTTCACATAACTGTGATGGGGCTGGTGATAAAAATTGCACAACTTTCAGTGTTTTTGTACAAGTTTATGGCTAAAGTTAAAAGTTATAAACTCTCAAAATTCATGAAAAACCATTATTGAATCATTTTGATTCACTAAATAAGTGCTCTAAGGGGGGTGGGGTTCACTTTTAAAGGAGTCATACAATTCATTTATCAGAACAAGGTGCTTTTGTTTATGCACTTTGAAACCATCAACAAGCGTGCTAACACAATCCTTTTTACCAGGACACAGCCTGCTGTTAGTCATCTTCATAAAATAACACAACTTTTTTAATTGTGTCATTACTAATTCCTGTTTTATGTCTTTTACCTAACTCCGGTAGAATGTCTTGCTCATTAACTAATTCCATATATATATATATATATATATATATATATATACACATTTAAAAATATAATTCAAACTATGTATGCCAACCTCGCCTTTTGAAAAAAAATTAACAAAAGTGAAATTTCAGTTTTTCATTTCATGTTTGACTTTATTGTAGTTTTCTCATAGAAAGAAAAGAGATCACTGGACCAATCTTTTACCTTGAGAAAATATAATTAAATTTATTTTTGTTTCATCCTTCCAGGATCAATAGTTTTTTTCCATAAACGCTTAAAATCACAAAAATTGGTGTGCACATTGTAACAAAAATGGCCGTCACAGATGAACTGCTTAAAACTGAATAGTTTTAAGGTCCTGAAACTGTAGAAAACAAGTGGGTAAGTTTCAATTTTTTTTTTTTAATTTGCCAAGCAACCAGCTATGTTTTTCTGGGACACTTCAAATGGATTGACCCTATTTTATACTATTAAAGTGGATTGGACGAGAGATTATTTACCTTAGCTTTTTGATAAAGCTAAAGAATCTTTAGAAAATATCTGTTATTAATACTGTTTATATGAACTGTTACGGTCTATTTGAAACAACTGAAATGAATAACAACTACTACCCTGCTACAAGACTGTGAATATATTCATAGTTTGTTAGGAAAGCAGGAAGATTGGAAAAAACTGTTACAATAATAAGCCATTAACTGCAACAGGGATGTCAAATTAAAGACCACATAATGAAACAAAAGCAGATGTAATTTCTTCAAACTTACCTCTAACATTTTTATGATAGCTGAATTATAATCTACTGTTTTACGCATTGCAGACTTCCTGAGCCTTTTGCCATCAAATTCTGGATCCAAAGCAGCAATACCTCGACCATACGGTCGGAACTGTTGGAAAAATGTATGCCGTCCTGGAGGATGAAATCTTTGTGGGGCTGGAAACCGATGACCAGGAGGAGGAACTGACATATTGGGCAATGGTGGTGGTGGTGCATTGTACTGTTGAGGAGTTGGTGTGATGGTAATCATGTTATCTAAAAAAAATTAAATTGATTAAATTAAGATCTAAAAACTTTAACATTCATAACTTACTGAAGAAGAAAAAGTGTAGTTTTAAGTTGGAACACAATCATTCACACAGCATTAATTAACAAACAATTATATGAAAAGAAACAATTTTTTCTTGTTTATACCACACAAGTAACCTAATTTGCCCGATAAACCTGAATAGTGATCATAGTTACAGTCGCACGATGCAATTCAAATAAACCATACGACGATTAACTGAAACAAGGTATAATTTTAAATAATACTCCTACATCGCACACCTCAGAATGTGTATATACTTAAATTTTTAACAATATCAACCTTCCATATGTCATCCTACAATATTAACCGTCCATGTCAACCTAACAACATGAGATTACAGGTGGGTACAGTTAAATTAGTGCAACAAATTTAATCCTGCAAAGCATTAGTTTACTCCGACAAATTTTTTGTAAACTGAAAACTGAAGTCAAACGAAACACTATGAAATACATTATGCAAAGCGTAATGCTTAAAAAATAAATGAGACAACGATGGTGCACGGATGCATAAAATGCACCAACAAAATAAACAGCATACCTAAATCAGTTAATAGTTCAGTAAAACTTTTGTAGGAATGGTTAAATAACAGGGCTTCTCGTTTTTATTTCAGCATTACTTAAGGTTATTATTCTACAAATACAAAACAACGAGCCTAGCAAACTACACTAATACGTAACGAACAACAAAATGAAAGCCGTCTTCGTCATAGATTAGGCAGTTGTAGTAACTCATTCAGTAAAGTCTACTTAGTTTCTTCTAATTTTTTTTTAGAAAAAATATTAAATAGAAACTCACATAAAATTAAATCATAGAATTATTTAAAAATTAAATACGAGTTGAAGTGATTATTACACAATACATATATATTTTTTTATTAATGATTTTTTAGGAAAAAAGTAAGTACTTAAATTACGTAAAGAAATGCATCATTACATTTTAATTATGCTACTTTATTTGTGTAAGGAAACATAAAAACATTGAGGTTTATGGTCAATATTAAAATATATGGCATTCGTTGAACAAACTGTTATGTATGGCGGGAAAGATCCACGTTCATTGATAATCGTATAACCAAGCAGTATAGTGGAATGTGTTATATTATTAATAGGTCCATTACCTATTTATTTTTTTGAATTATTGCAATTATAATACAAACTTTTCTATTTCTATTCAATTGGAAATGCGCCTTTTTTATTTTAAGTAAGCGAATGACTTCTAAAGCAAAGCAATTTTACAATGAGTAGATCATGTTTGAAGCAGATAATTGATAAACACATTAAAAGACATAAAAAACGAAGTTCTAGTAGGCGTAAGTACATTAAAGAAGTAGTTACACAGTTATTAATGTGCTAAGTTAAAATTTATTTTTGATAAACTAAACAACATTTTAGTTTGAGACTTTATTTTTTGTAATCAAAACACCTTCAACGTTTTTAGGGATACTAGCACCTGTTACTGGTTGACCTGGTGTGGTTAAAAAAGGATAGTAAAAAAAAAATATCTACTAGCACTTGTTTCACACTGTGGTTCCAACTGGAGTTATTGCTGGCAGTTTTTTAAGTAAGAAAAATATGTATTGACCTCTTCAGTAAATGTGTTAACAATTTTAACTTTGTCATATATTGTATTAGTGTAGTATGTTTGTTTTATAATATTCAGAGTGTTGAAATGTGCTTTTTGTGAGTAAATAAAAGTACATGTTCACACAGAAAAAAAAATTCAAGACATTTTTTGTGTTTTATTTTTCATTACTTATTGATGTGATATATTACAAAAAAGTAATGATGTTTTATTATAAGTACAGTCTAAGACATCTTTAGAATAGAACAGCACCAAAATAGTTGAAATATTTTTTAATACTTGACAGTAAACTATATTAGAGGATTAACCTTTATACTGGAAATTAAGCCTTTTTATATTTGAAAACACCTTTTATAAGTTAACAATTTTTAAATTGAAAGTAAAACTATGGATTGATAGTTTCTGGTAATTAATCTTAGAAATCTTTTGGTTGGTGTTATTTTGTATAGAAAAATTCACTGCTTATTTTTATATATTTTATATAATTTTTCTTAGTGTTGAGATATTGAACACTTATTTTAGTTAACAATGTATTTACTTTAAATAACTATGCTTACAGATGATGCAATACTAGCACAGCGTGAAGAAGAGTGCAATATTTCTGGACATTTACAACTAAGAGGTGGTCCATACTGGAGTTTTGTCCTACATGATTCTTCTTATAAATTATCCTGTATTATTGTTGACAGGGCCAGTCATTTAAGTAAACTTATTGATTTACATGGCTGCCTAATACAGATAATTAAAGGTTATATTATTGTAGAAAGGTATTCCTAATAACTGATGTAATATTTTAATATCACTAAGTTTTAAGGTCTGCATGTAAATTTACAATGCACAATGGTCTAAATTTGTTCTGGTTTTGCATTATTATTTCTTATTAGTTGATTTTTCTTCCATAATACTACATTTTCATTGGAATTATAAATTTATATTAGGAAATTTAGATGCTTTACTTTATCTGTTAAACTAATAGTCCAATCATTGAACAGGAAATTCTCTACATTAATCCCCCCCAAAACATTCCATGGGTGTAACTGGCTCTAATTACTCGAGCATTTTTAGCAAGTTTATATGACCTACACCCACAATTTTTCTAATACTTCATATGTTGTTTGGTGCAGTTGTAGATGTAGCATGGTGTCAGATGATAATGTTATGTCAGATATTGCAAAGGAGAAGTTTGTGTGCCACTGTTCTAAGTAGAAAATATAGTTCTGTGGTGGTAGGATAACTCTGTTTATTCATGGTGTTCATTTATTTAAAAGTGTTGGGAATATTTTTTGATGCAGTTTGGCATGTTTTGTAAAAGTGTATGATTAAATTTAAGTGTACTTAATTTTTAACATGTTTTAAAATTGAAGTTTTTAAAATGCAGGACTGTATTTTCAGTCGTACAAACTACTTCAGAAACATCAAAGGTATAGAAATGAAATATTCTAGCTTCCCACAGGAAGAAAATTTACAACAGTAGACTACTGCTTGTTACAAAGTAAATAAGTTTAATTAAAAAATCAGTACATAAATTTCATTAGCCACTGAATTATACAACAAAAATAGATGTAACCTTAAAGCAGATTGTATAAAATTGTAATCATCAGCTGTTGTGAGACATCATGATTATCTAACTAGACTAACCAAGATGATTAGAAGAAGGGACAAAAATATTAATGATATTAAGTAAAAATGTTTACTCAAAGCCAATTAAAAATGCTAATAAATCTCAAAAAAATTATTCATTTTCAGTAGAGGAAGTTGTTGTAGCAGTCTCTTTAAGGAGTGTTAAAAGTCTAAGAGCTTATAGATTGAGGTAAAAGCTATCTATTACCAGCTTTTTCAACCCTTTGTGCTTTGGTATCTTTTTAAATTTACATTCTGGCATTTTAAACAATATCTTGCTTTTAATTAAAAATTAAATCATCACAATGAAGTAATTTGGAGGTCTTGATTGTTTTAATTTTCAATGATATTAGTATTTCAAACAAAATAAATATCACAAAAAACAACAAAAAAAATCCTCATAAATCTTGTAAAAAACTGTTATAATTTGAGGACTTGAAAGCAGATTTGAGAACCAGTGAAAGCAGCCTGTATAATGACTGTCAAGTCTATGAACAAAATTGTTGTTAAAGAATTTATTTTCAGTGTAGTTATTATTAATAATGTGGTCACTGTAATCTCAGTTAAATACTGGTTATGAAAAATAATGTTTTTGTTTTATGAGGGACATTCAGTAATTAAAGAGACAACTTGTTTTTTTTTTGTCTTCAGTCATTTGACTGGTTTGATGCAGCGCTCCAAGATTCCCTATCTAGTGCTAGTCATTTCATCCCCTCTACATCCTACATCCCTAACAATTTGTTTTACATATTCCAAATGTGGCCTGCCTACACAATTTTTCCCTTCTACCTGTCCTTCCAATATTAAAGCGACTATTCCAGGATGCCTTAGTATGTAGCCTATAAGTCTGTCTCTTCTTTTAACTATATTTTTCCAAATGCTTCTTTCTTCATCTATTTGTCGCAATACCTCTTCATTTATCACTTTATCCACCCTTCTGATTTTTAACATTCTCCTATAGCACCACATTTCAAAAGCTTCTAATCTTTTCTTCTCAGATACTCCGATTGTCCAAGTTTCACTTCCATATAAAGCGACACTCCAAACATACACTTTCAAAAATCTTTTCCTGACATTTAAATTAATTTTTGATGTAAACAAATTATATTTCTTACTGAAGGCTCATTTAGCTTCTGCTATTCGGCATTTTATATTGCTCCTGCTTCGTCCATCTTTAATAATTCTACTTCCCAAATAACAAAATTCTTCTACCTCCATAATCTTTTCTCCTCCTATTTACACATTTAGTCATCCATCTTTGTTATTTCTACTACATTTCATTACTTTTGTTTTGTTCTTGTTTATTTTCATGCGATAGTTCTTGCGTAGGACTTCATCTATGCCGTTTATTGTTTCTTCTAAATCCTTTTTACTCTCAGCTAGAATTACTATATCATCAGCAAATCATAGCATAATTATCTTTTCACCTTGTACTGTTACTCCGAATCTAAATTGTTCTTTAACATCATTAACTGCTAGTTCCATGTAAAGATTAAAAAGTAACGCAGATAGGGAACATCCTTGTCGGACTCCCTTTCTTATTATGGCTTCTTTTTTATGTTCTTCAATTGTTACTGTTGCTGTTTGGTTCCTGTACATGTTAGCAATTGTTCTTCTATCTCTGTATTTGAACCCTAATTTTTTTTAAATTCTGAATATTTTATTCCAGTCTACGTTATCGAATGCCTTTTCTAGGTCTATAAACGCCAAGTATGTTGGTTTGTTTTTCTTTAATCTTCCTTCTACTATTAATCTGAGGCCTAAAATTGCTTCCCTTGTCCCTATACTTTTCGTGAAACCAAATTGGTCTTCTCCTAACACTTCTTCCACTCTCCTCTCAATTCTTCTGTATAGAATTCTAGTTAAGATTTTTGATGCATGACTAGTTAAACTAATTGTTCTGTATTCTTCACATTTATATGCCCCTGCTTTCTTTGGTATCATGACTATAACACTTTTTTTGAAGTCTGACGGAAATTCCCCTTTTTCATAAATATTACACACCGGTTTGTATAATCTATCAATCGCTTCCTCATCTGCACTGCGCAGTAATTCTACAGGTATTCCGTCTATTCCAGGAGCCTTTATGCCATTTAAATCTTTTAATGCTCTCTTAAATTCAGATCTAGTATTGTTTCTCCCATTTCATCCTCCTCAACTTCCTCTTCTTTCTCTATAACACCATTTTCTAATTCATTTCCTCTGTATAACTCTTCAATATATTCCACCCATCTATCGACTTTACCTTTCATATTATATATTGGTGTACCATCTTTGTTTAACACATTATTAGATTTTAATTTATGTACCTCAAAATTTTCCTTAACTTTCCTGTATGCTCCGTCTACTTTACCAATGTTCATTTCTCTTTCCACTTCTGAACACTTTTCTTTAATCCACTCTTCTTTCGCCAGTTTGCACTTCCTGTTTATAGCATTTCTTAATTGCCGATAGTTCCTTTTACTTTCTTCATCACTATCATTCTTATATTTTCTACGTTCATCCATCAGCTGCAATATATCGTTTGAAAACCAAGGTTTTCTACCAGTTCTCTTTATTCCGCCTAAGTTTGCTTCTGCTGATTTAAGAATTTCCTTTTTAACATTCTCCCATTCTTCTTCTACATTTTCTACCTTATCTTTTTTACTCAGACCTCTTGCGATGTCCTCCTCAAAAATCTTCTTTACCTCCTCTTCCTCAAGCTTCTCTAAATTCCACAGATTCATCTGACACCTTTTCTTCAGGTTTTTAGACCCCAATCTACATTTCATTATCACCAAATTATGATCGCTATCAATGTCTGCTCCAGGGTAAGTTTTGCAGTCAACGAGTTGATTTCTAAATCTTTGCTTAACCATGATATAATCTATCTGATACCTTGTAGTATCGCCTGGCTTTTTCTAAGTGTTCTTCTATTATGATTTTTAAATTGGGTGTTGGCAATTACTAAATTATACTTTGTGCAAAACTCTATAAGTCAGTCCCCTCTTTCATTCCTTTTGCCCAGCCCGTATTCACCCACTATATTTCCTTCCTTGCCTTTTCCAATGCTTGCATTCCAATCTCCAAATATTATTATATTTTCATCTCCTTTTATGTGTTTAATTGCTTCATCAATCTCTTCGTATACACACTCTACCTCATCATCATCATGGGCGCTTGTAGGCATATAGACGTTAACAATCGTTGTCGGTTTAGGTTTTGATTTTATCCTTATTACAATGATTCTATCGCTATGCATCTTGAAATACTCCACTCTCCTCCCTATCTTCTTGTTCATCACGAAACCTACTCCTGCGTGCCCATTATTTGACGCTGAGGTTATTACTCTAAAGTCACCTGACCAAAAGTCGCCTTCCTCTTCCCACCGAACTTCACTAATTCTTACTACATCCACATTTATCCTATCAAGTAGTAGTAGTAGTAGTATCCTATCACAGTTTTTTATAAAATGAGACTATTACTACTTCTCAACATAATCACCACTGACAGTAGTACACTTATCCCAACGATAAACTAGTTTTTTTATACCTGCTGCAAAGAAGTCTTTGTCTTGTTGTTTGAGCCACTTTCCCACAGATTCTTTGACCACATTGTTGCTGAACTTTTTTTCCATGTAATGCCTGCTTGAGTGGACCAAACAAATGAAAATCCGAAGGAGCCAAATCTGGACAGTATGGAGCATGTGGTAGTATCTCCCAACCCATTTTTCCATTGGTTTCTTGGGTCAGCTGGGCTGTTGAGTAGCAATATCACACCTTTTCTTTGAGATCCAGATGTTTTTCTCTCATTGCTGGCTTTACTTTTTTCATCAGCATGTCTGAGTAGTGGACACTGTTTATTGTTCACTGATTTTCCAAATAATCACAAAAGATGACACCTTGGGCATCCCAAAAGATGGTCAACATAACTTTTCCAGCAGATACTTGCATTCTGAATTTCTTTCGGACAGGTGAGTTGGTGTGCTTCCATTCCATGCTTTGTCTTTTGGACCCTGGTTCAAAATGGTGAACCAAAGTTTCATCACATGTTAAAATCTTGTTTAGAAAAGGGTTACCTTCCCTTTCATAGCGTTCTTTCAAGTCTACATTCTTTGAGTCTTGTTTCATTGTGTTGTTGCACTCTTTCTGGACCCACCTTGCACTTGTTTTGCTGTACTTGAGCTTGTTACTGATTATGTTATGAACTGTGCCAACACTTACTGCAACTGTTTTTGCTATATGTTCAACTATAATATGTTGGTCTTCATGAATAATGTCGTCAATGCAGGATTCAAGCGAAGGAGTTGACACTTCAACTGGCTGGCCAAGACATTGCTTGTCAGTCACTCAGGTTCAACCGTTTTTGGACTGTTCTACCCACTTATAAAAATTCTGCAATTCATACAACTTTCACTATACTGTAAAATCATTTGAGAAAAGATTTTAGCCAGTTTTTCACCTTCAGAAAGCAAAAAATGAATCGCTGAACGTTGTGTAACTAATGTGGAAACTTCAAGTGGATATGCCATTGTTAAATGCAATGTTGAGGTTATAAACAAAACAATTTTCATCAATCAGTTGTTCTCAGCTCAACCCAGTGATGCTAACCTAGAGTCATGAAAGTACAAAAATTTTCCTACAAATTGTTTCATTTCTATATCAATTTGTCTCTTTAATTATTGAATGTCTCCTGTATCATCCTATAAATAGAAAGTTATAGTTTCTGATGCCTCATTATATTGCTGTATTGGCTCTTACGGTGTTAGTTGATCCACAACCACATTAACAGGTCGGGGTTTTTATATTGGAGGTAAATTTATCAATAAAAAATGTTTTGAAATTTTGTTATTAGCATCAAGGAAAAAGTGCATAATTTTCAGACAAATTTAGTAAATTAAATGTGAAAGGTTCAGAAAGACAGAAAGTGCAATTAGCCGAATAACTATTTTTCATTTCTGGTTTAAAAATTATTGACTATTGCGGCAAGCAAAGGTTTATGCAAAATACTAGTGGAAATAAACTTCACAATTAGTAAAATTAATCAGCGATTGGTGTGACACATTTAACTTTAATATTAATTCAAAAACAAAACTGCAAAGTCATGCTAGTAGGCAGAAATAATCAGATTGCTTTTTTAACTAATACAACTAAATTAATTTCTACCATGATTGTTAGTAAACTTACAGTGTTGAACATGCAGGATTGATAGAAGGAAACTATTCCTGAATAGTTCAGGAGGAACTATTCTAAATAATAAATCTTTAAATGGATTGTGTAATTATTTAAAAAATGAGTTTGGGGCAGGGTACTTTTTGACATAACATCTATATCAAGTTGTACTAGAAAGTTATTTTTCATTTAACAAATTTTTTTTTTCATCATTTTTTATTAACAAATGATCATTTCCAGTGCTCTTGTCATGAAATCAGTGTGTACTCTGTAAATATTCAGCTACTGTGCTCACCTAAAATAAAAATACTGAAGAAAATTGCAATGAAACTTACGTAATTAACTCTTAACAAATAAGGATTCGTAAAATGTTTATATTTTTTTAAAAATGTAGAAAATATTATTGCAGTACATGAAGAACAAAAGATGTTTATTACAGTTATGTTAAATACAGTTGTTATTACAGATGTTAATACAGTTTATACAGTTAATACAGTACTGTTTATTACAGTTTTATTCTGAGTGTGATTGTCCCCAAATGGATCTTGTAAATTCCAAATCGCTCCATATCTTGACGATTTATTCAGTACTTGAAAAATAATAATTTAGAGATAGTATAAATAAAGATAGCTTGAAATATGTAGCTGGGTGTGTAGCGTATTGCTTTTACAACAAACATCTGATTATGGTTTTTATCAGAAGGACTTGTGTATTTGAATGATGAAGTATGTCATGCAACTATTATGATGGATGACTTTTCATAATGATAAGTTGCTGATAATTTGTTCAAAACTGAAAGTTTCTAGTCTATGAATTTATTAACTTTTTAGTAAGGATGCACTTAAAAAAGGTTGTAACATTTTAACAGAAATATAAGTTCTCAGAACATTTAAGAAAAGTTTTTAAAAAAAAATGTGGAAGTTTATACATTCAAAGTACTAATGATTCATATAAATTCATGTATTAGAGACTTTAAAGTTTTAAAATGATGGTCATTTTATAAATAAATTCAAAAATGAAAGTACAAAATTATGTATTAAATTTAAATATGTGTACTTGTTATATCTATTAATAGACAATGGTTTTGATGTGTTTTTTAATCTCTTTTACCATTAAATACTAATGATTTTAGGGTATTTTTAATCAATAATATTATATTATAATTTGTTCTGCAATTAGTCAGATTTACAGTTTTATTCTGTATTTGTATCTTGAACAGTAATGAGCAAAATGTACAATAATGAAATGAACAGCAAGCTTCTCTCTTTGTTCCAAGAGTGACATCATATGCGTGACAAAGGTAACACTGAGAGTGACATACCATTATTGTCTGACTACGAGTGAAGATAGGTTTTCTTTTAACCTCTGGGACCACCGTGAGGTATTGTTTCAGAGGATGAGATGAATGACAATTTTTGTAGTTTGTGAAGAAAATGCATTGCCTGTCTGGGATTCAAACCCGGGACCTCCTCAGATTCAAATCCGGGACCTGGTCTTTCCAGATGAAAGACCGAGATGCTACCATTTGCACCATAGAGGCTGGCGTAGGTAGTTAACTATATTTTGTTAGGTTGCTTCAGTTAAATGCATTTTGTCACAGATTAAAAATTACCTGAACATTTAAAGGATGAACTAGATGATGGAAACCAAACGTTGCAGTACTGCAGATTTTGCAAAAGACTGTCAGCATATACAACAAAATACAGCTTAATTTACTTTTTTTGTTTATTTTTATCAATATTTCTTTCCATGTTGTTTGTATTTTTAATAATTATTTCATTGCTAGTTTGTCATATCCTCCTAAAGAGTTCTGATGACTACAGTAGGTGTAGTTTTTCATCTGATGTTATGTATTAGTCTCAAAGTTTTCTATTAATAAAATTAAAAATATTAATAATTTACATAGTTGGTGTTGTAACCATTAAAAAAAAAATATTTGTAATACACCCAAACTTAAGTATGAATTTGAGTGTTGATAAATATTAGATTTTTTCATCCAAATTAGTATTTGTGAGTGGCCCATAATGATTTAATTTTTAAAAATTTCAGAAATGGGCCATTTTGTTAAATTTCTAATATGGAACAAACAATGAAATAGGTATTTACTGTTAATGTTAATGGACCAAGTTTTTGTATCAGTAGGTTTACTTGCTAAATGAAAAATTTCATAATTAATACTTTCATAGCCATGCATGGGTTGATGAAATGGCAATTACAAAATCCATGAATGTAAATGTGTACATTTGAAAAATTGTTTTTGTAATATAGCTAATTAATGACAGAAAACATGAATTATTAAACATAATATCATAACTATTTTTATACTAAATTATTAGGACATTAGTAAGTTACATGGTTTTTCTAAACTAAAGAATTTAAAATTCTGTTAAAGAAATTACAAAAATATTAACAGATTAGAAATAACACTAAACTGAATGTACGAGTAAATGATCACAATAAAATAAAAGAAAAAACCCTTGCTCGTAAATTTTATAATATTTACTTTCCTTTTTTTTGTAATTAACCAGTTTTTATTTTTTGTTGAAAAAGTATTTTTTCTTTTGCTGAAAAAAGTTCTTTTCCATTGTTATTGCTATTTGAACAGTGAGCATTGTAATATTACTAACTTATCAATTCAGTTATTTTTTCTCTTGTATGGTCCTAAAGATTTAATCTATTTCTCTGTTTGGTTTGTTATCCAGGGAAAACTTGCACATGTAGTTTCTTGAATAAATGTGTCTTTATTTTTTAACATTAGCAACAATCTCTTTTTTATTTAAAATGTTATATTCAACATCGGTAGTGTTTTCTCTCAACTTTGTCAGGTAGTATACATCATTTGTCTTGAAATACATCTTGTAAAAAAACCGTTTTTAAGCCATTTGCTTATTAAACATTAGTGGTCAAAATTAACATTAAAGATTATTTTTTAAAGTTACTGTAAACTTAAGTGCCAAAGATAAAGCAAGCACATTTATTTATAATCAACATTAAACTGGTAGGAGAAGTGAGATGAGAAATAATGTAACCATTGATTTTTTTTATTTCCAAGTACTATTGTTTTAATTTTTTTAACTTTCTTATTTTTTGAAGTACTTAATGTTTACGTTAAAACATTCTATAGCTTTGCTACAGAAAAGTAATATACTTATTTTTGTTTTTGTTAGAAAAATTTTCTAGCTTTACAAAATTGGGCATAAAATAAAATAAGGGATTTCTGCACAAATTTTTTAGTCTGTGCTATGTAGCATTCTGTCTTCTTTTTTTTATAACTGTAGTTATTGTTAATTGGTAGTTTTCATTTGAAAGTTGTTTTTTTTTTTACAGTTACAAGAAACAAAATGAAGAGGAAATTTATGTTTATCTACAATTTACACCTAATGAAATTCACTTATTAAAAAGATTGAAACCTGAGTCTTTTGAAATAATACCAATGCACTGGAAGCAATTAATTTTAATTGTTCATGTGACTCCACCAGTTATTCTAAAACATTGTGTATTTTGTTTGGTTTTAGTTTTGTTAGCAGATAAAGGTACTTTTTATGATTACTGTAAATGTTATACAATATAAAATTTACTTTATTTTAATTTTACTGTATTTTTCCCTTTGTTAAGAGTCTTGCAATCTGTTCAATTTACAAACAATAAGCAAACACCTCCACAGACCAATGAGGATGATATGTATGACATGTAAATGAGGTGTAGTCTTCTACAGATCCAGGCTGATCATTCCTGAGACATGTGGTAAAATGAATCCCAACTACCAAAGTACATTGGTGTCCACTGCCTAGTATTCAGATCCGTATAAAAACAACTAACTTTTACTAGAATCCTAGTAAAACCTCAGAACCTTTTGACTTTGAAAATCAGCTTGAAAACAACTGATTTACATCGAGTTATGTACTAGACCAGCCCAGCTGGTCTAATTTTACTGTATTTAATTTTTTCTCTTTAATTAATAAAAAATTAAGTTATACAATACTTACTTATTTTTACTTTTATTAAGAGCAGGTGTCAAATGTACTTCCACTCCTAATTTCTACCCATTGAAGGAATTATGGTGAGTAATTTTCTGCTGGTCATACACTTCATAACTAAATTGTTTCTGGAAGATTTTCCTTTATGGAAAGTTTTAAAAATTCTATGTTTGATGAGATTTTTATTCTGGTACAATTTTTTATGCCATTTTCAGGAGTGGCATGTAACCATATCAATACTTTGCCTGTAAATTAACTTATTAAGTACAGTTTACAGGGAGTGACATTTTAGTGTATGTCTTTTAAGTTTTTAGTATTGTATCTTTTGATGTTTAAAGTAAGGCATAAATTAGTTAATTTAAATACTTTTGCAATTTAATTCTTTTGTTATGTTGCTGAAAATTATTACAGAATGAATCACAAAAAAGCTGTTAAAATATTTATGAGAAAAAAAAGATTACAATCACATTATACCCTCACTGAATGATATTTGTTCAGTTAGTTGTGTACTTTAATTGTTAAAGTTGACATGTAACTTATTTTTTACTGATTTTATTTGAAGAGTGTGTTTACCTTATAGATAGCTTATAGATGATACCTTATAGACAAAAAATAATATTAATTAAAAGTATTATATTTTTCTTTATTATATCAATAAAATCTTTATTTTTAACAGGTTGTGATTCAAAATATTTGTGGTTTGTGTTAAAGGAGTCACAAGTTTTCTGGAATGATTTATTAATACCTAATAGGGAATATATTCTTCACATGACAGAATCTCAAGATTATTTTAAAATGTGTGTATATTTCTGTTATAATTTGTATTTTTTAACTTTTATTATTTTATTTCTAAAATACATTAATTTTGTGAATTGCTTAAAAATTACTCAGTTATTTATTTTTTCATGATTTTAATCCAAACTTAAATTAAAAATTCATCTGAAAAAATAAGCAGTTATAATTTCTTTTTTTGTTGTGGGGTAATTATTTTTAGAATTATTACAGTTCATCATAGAAAAACTTGGTATGGAAAACAATTACATACTTTTGAAATAAAATTTGACAGGATGATGCAGTTTTTTGAGGTAGGTTATGATAACTTTCTACCCATGATTATTTCTTAATGTATTCTGAGTCAAAAAATCTTTTTGCAGTCTTTTTATAAATATTCATTTTATTGAACTATTTAAATAGTATTACAAGAAATAAATTATACCTTGTTAGAAATATTCCCCTGCAAATGCAGAATTAATAGTTTGAAAAATTATTAATTCGTGTAATTTGAGTAGTTATAAAAATATTCTTGAACTTTATTATCATAAAGTCACGTAACTTTATAGCAGTAAATACATGAATTAAGGAATTTATTTTATATAAAAAAAAACCTATAGGATAGTAACTGATATAAAACTCATATTCCTTTATGTGCTTATTTTAATTATAATAATGATGCTACAAATGTTTAATTAGTTTTGAAATGAACAGTATTTTTGGGAGATTACTTACCTGTACTTCAAGGGCTGAAAATGTCCTATATCCACCTCAAAACAAAACTCAGCTGAGCATGACGTTCCATGTACTTAGCCATTTGATATAGCATTAGTTTTTTTTAGTCTCCTAGACCAAATTATTGGTATCTGAAACAGCATAAAGTAATATAATCTATTTGAATAAATTTGTTCTCTATACTCATGTAGCTATTATAAAGTATATAAATATTTGAGGTTAATAATATTGTTGTTTTTATATTACCCATGGATCATGTAAAGAAAAAACAGTATTTGAATATGGTTTTATTGAATCACCAGAGAATGTAACAAAATCAATATGTTGTATATGTATGACTGTGCTATCTTATGATAGCCTGAAGCCAAGTAATTATTAGCATTATATGAAATCAGTAAAATAACAGCAACATCTGGAAAGTCACAAAACATTGGTGGAACTGTCATCTTGCCTTCAATGGCAGTTGTAATTTCAACAATTTTAAACAAAAATGCATGTGAAATTACCAATAACCTTCCTTTGAGTAATTACACAATATCCAGACACACTGATGAAACTTATTGCTTGATTACAAGTGAAACAGTTTGCAATGCTTTCGATCAATTAACTCTATGGACAATAAAGCATATGGGTTCGATGATGGACTTTTATTGACGTATGTAAGAAAATCAATCAAGAGAGGAAATGCTTTTTGCAAAATTCTTCAAAACAGATATTAAAGATAAAACAATATTTAAGGAAGGCCAGTCTTATTTTCTCTAAAAAAAGGTATTCCAATTGAAAATTTAATGGCTTGGGCTACTGATGGCACTTCTTCCATGGTCGGTAGGTACAGAGGATTTATAACTCATTTAAAAAATGCATTGCCAAAAGTATTTTGTATACATTGCTTGATTCACCACCAACATCTGGTGGTGAAGAAATTGAGTAGATTTCTTCATGAGGCTTTAATTTTTGTAATAAAAGTTGTCAACATCATAAAGGCTAATGCTCTTCAGGGTTATCTCTTTCGCAAATTTTGTGATGAAAATAAAGAAGGATTTGACCATCTTATACTGCATTCAGAGATGCGATGATTGTCTAAAGGTGTTTAAATTGTTTTTGTTCGTTGTCCTATGGAACAGTATTGTTTCATTTCTAAAAAAAAGGACATTGGAAAACAGTTGGTTGTCATGAATGTTACCTCATGTGTTTAAAAACTGAATTCTCTTAATAAGCTCCAACAAGGACATAATTGTTATTTAATAAATAGTAAAGAAGCCGTTAATTCATTCCTAGGAAAACTGAAATTGTACAGTCTTATATCTTATATTCTGTGTTTGCCCAGTTTCCAAACCTTGCTTCATTTAGCAGTGATTTAAAACAAGATGATTGTGTTGTGTTTGTTAATCATTAAAAAAATATGTATGAAGATATGCAATTCTTGTTCAAGGACCTACTTGACATGAACATCCCAGAGTGGGTGCTGATTCCATTGGTAAATATTGCTGATGTTGAAATTGATTTATAAGAAGAAATTATTGAACTGCAGTTTGATGAGTGGTCCAAAGTCTATTTAAAAAAGGAAGGTATTTGGAAAAATAGTGACATTGAATATAAATATCCACTCTTATAGAAGAAAGCTAAAGTATTTGTCATTATTTTCCCATCATTTTAAGTTCTGGAATCTGGCTTTAGTCATGTAACACAGTAGTTAAAAAAATCATAATCGACTTGATATAGCAAAAAGAGTTCATCTTTGTTTCACAAAATTGGAGCAGGATGTTAAAATGCTAATATCAAACATCAGCCACAACGATCTCATTAATAGAGCCTGTTTAAATAGCCTTAGGAATAAATTTATGTGTTATTTGAAATAGTATTTTTAATTGTTTTTTACTAATTCTGCCATTACAAGTAAAAAGTATGTTTCAGTTTTATCAATTATATTTTCAAAATTTTTAATTAAAATTGTTTATATTATATTGGAATTTATAATTAGCTACTAACATACAAATAAATTTTCCATTTAGGGTTATACATAACGTATGTGGGGGTTTCCAACCTTTTTTTGCTTATGGACTCAGGGAGTCCATAACAAGCAAAAAAAGGTCAGAAACCCTTGCTACTGCATCTCAAATCAGAATGATGACATTGTTCTAATTAATTAATAAAGAAAATCATGGGCTTTGTATGATTAACTCTGTATAAAATTATCATGTTTGTTAATGTAGTTATGTTGGATAAACTTTACATTTCAGTTAACTAGGTGTATAAAATTATTCTGCAGTATTTACTTATAATTTTAATGTTTTAAGATCTGCTAAACCGTTACGAGCTGTACTTGGCAAGTTAAGAGGAATACACATCTTTAAGGAAGTAATACATCACCCTGAATTATGGCCTACACTTCAAGCAATTGAATTACCTAGAAATACAGTGATTTCTATTGGTGCGTCATTACATAGGAGTTTATTTAATTGTCAGTATCCTTCTGCTTGGTGGCAGAGGTAAGTTAAATTAATGTTTACTATTTTTACGAATTGTTAATTTTTACTATTATTGCAAATTGTTAATTTTTTATTATTATTACAAATTGTTAATTATGTTTATGGCTATGCTGTAAAGTTGTTTATTTATGAAGAAGTATCAGTAGAAGTAATATTTTATAGAATGATTGATAAATGAATTTTTGTATTTCAATTTTTCATGAAAGTAAAATAAAGAATGTAACTATCTTTATTTGGCAATGACTTCTGTCGTAGATTCTTAAATGTCAACAGCATATACTTATCTTGCCCAAAGGGAAACTGTTCTAACATTATTCACTTTAGGTGATCTACAGAATTTTATTAAGATGATAATACTAGTCTCAAATTTATTGTTCAATCCCTGTATTGCTTCTACTATATAAAATATAGTAAAAGCAATAACATCTAAACAACTTTCAAGATGAATTTTGAACAACACTTAGAGCTAAATTTGATGAAGAAACAATCTTGGTTGGTGGGGCAGTTATTAAGACTGTGTTTAGCCAATTAGATAATAAAGAGATGTGTACAGAGTAGAAACCTATTTTTGACATTGAGTTTCTCTTGTAAAAATGAATAAAGATGAATTTGACTAGATAACTGTTTCTAATTATTATGTCACTTTCTGTTATAATTGAGAGAAATGGGACATTATTCTTGAACTATTTTAATTGCGTGGATGATGATGTATGTGTGAAGTATGGGTGCTGCTCTGATTCAGGCTGAGATAATATCATGTAAATCATATGGTGTAAATTTACACAACAAACCCAGTTAAAAGTAATATAGTTATACTTTAAGCTTTCTTCAAGTGAATTAAGTTTTGTCTGTTGGTGTAATAGCAGCTGTTATTATACCAATGAACAAATAACAGTGCTATAATTTATCTTTGATGGTTGGAAAAGATTATTTTAAATGATAAATTTATCCAAATTTAAAAAAGTTTTTAAGAAGCTCTTGTGCCCATCTTCAATTTTATAATGACATAAAAGAATCATGTTTGTAACTGAAGAAATCAAAAAACAACCCTAGAGTTTTGAAGAGTGCAATCTGTAACTCATCGAAATAAAATTTGTATTTAGTTTGTTTGTGAACAATTTGAGTAGTTGATGTAAAAGCTTAATTTTATGATTTATTTAATTAACTTATGAAACTAAATTTTTGGTTTATGAAACTATTCTGATATAGGTATCAGCAACTGATGTTGGTGCAAATATTGTAATCAGTTTAATTTTTCTGTTACTGTTTTTATATAAATATAGATTATTAAGGTAGTTATACCCATTCATCAGTTAAATAAAGGAACTAGTTACGTAGAATTTTTTAGACTTTTTTTAAACGTATTTGGTAGATAGTATTGTAAAAAGAGGTGATGGTCAGCTTTCTGAGATTTGCTCTGGTATATTTACTTAGGTAAACGATTGTTTTTTTTTGTGTGTTGCTTCTGGAGATTTTAAATACACTTATCACCATATTTGCATAACATGTAATTTATTCTTACACTTATTTTTATTTATTATACAAGAAAAAACTAATATATAAGTTTCTATAAAAGATAATAGTTTAGAATTAAAGATAATGGGTAAGAATTACAAATTATAATAAAAATTGTTTTTACCAGTAACTAATTTGTTTCCTAGAACTAAAGAATGAAATCAACTTTTGAAAATTGAAAAAATGTATCCGATATAGCTAAAATAGTTCAATTATTATAAATAGAAAACATTTTAGCTAATCATCACGTTTGGTGTCTGATCCCTTCTTTTTATGGCATTTTGTGCAGATTGTAACTGTATATTCCCTACAAATGCAAATAGCAGAATGACATTTTACAAACCTAACTCTTGTTTTCCTGTTTGTTTTACTTTTGCAGTAACAGCATTTCTGCCGATCTTCTTTGGTCACTGTAGGTAGTTCTTCCTCCTCCAGCAAATTTACTTGTCTTCGTACTTGCATTGTTGATTTTTTTTATTGAAACTCATGTTATTAGAAAAATTTTTATTCCTTCTTTGGATAGAATTTTTATGAATTCTAATCTTGAAATAAGTTTTTGTGTATTACTTAAAATTATTTATTGTCGCATTGTTTAGAAGAGAAAAAACACAGTAAGTGGCCATCTGCAGCTAATGCATGAAACAGAATACGTACTAAACATCTACATCTTCTTTTGTATGATTTAAAACATCCTCCTCTGGCTTTAAATCTTTATAGCATCATTGTAATGCATGATGGATAGTAAATCATTTTCTCCATACAAAAACGTGCTACTTTTCAATGCTTTGTTTTGTTTTTAGCAATAATGGAAAAATTTCATATTTATTTTTTCTCAGTGTGCCTACAGCTGTAGTTTTTTTAATTTTTAGAAGATCTTTTGATAAACTTAAAGTGTAAACCAATTATCTGTAGTTATATTGTATCCAGTGTTCACAGTAAGTTTAATAAGGCGCTTTACCATACTGTTTGCGCTATTGTCTTTTTTGTACTGACCTGGCTGTGTTCCAGGGTGTATTTCCATAATCAATATATAAAATGTTCTAGAATCAACTAATGCAAAGATTTTGATACCATACTTAATTGGCTTTGAGGGAATATACTGCCCAAAACAATATTTTCATCACAGCCCCACATGCATTTCATTAATTGTACAATACTCTCCAGGAGTATAATATTCGGAACAATGTCTTACAGATTCATCAAATTTATGCTAATTTTATCAGTTTTATTTCTTTCATCCCTATCGGTATGTATAATAAGATGCAAAATTTATTTTTTGATGTAGTGGTTCTGAAATACTGTGGAGCGATTCCATCGTCTGCCCAAAGATCTTGAAGACTCACGTAGGAAGATTTCATCATCCCTGCTAAATATAAAAGCCCCAGTAAAACTCATATTTCATTTATATTAGTGTCTAAAATTGATCTTTCATGCTTGCAATTGAGCTGCATTTTTGTGTAGGTTTGTGTAGGTATTTTGCACTTCATGCAAAATATCATCTGAAAAAAAAAAATTGTCATGCATTAAGTGGTGTTTTTGTATCTTTTGTTGTCCTTTTTACTCCAGGTAAATTCGTAATTAGATTATTTGATCGAGTTCACACATATTTTGGTGGACAATTCAAGTTTCATTTAGTATTTCTGTCTTTACCTAGCACATATTTAACTTGAGTGACTGCGTCTTCATGATCAGAACATGCTGATACTTCTGAGTCCAGATGATCAATCTTGCCTTCACTGTCATTGTTCAAATTACACTCTTCATCAGATTCATCTAACCGCATAACAATTTTTTCTACACTTGTGGACATCATAGTAACAATAAAATTACAAATAATTAAAAGAAAGCAATATCTTTCAACGATATACTTTCGCACAAAGGGATAAATTTTACTAACACAAAATAAAATTAGTTTCTATACTAATAAAATAAAATATAAAAGTATAACATATTTCAAGAAAAACAATATATATAATATCTATAAATAAACTTGCGTAAAAACATTAGAAAGTATTGTAACATAAATATACACTTGAAAAAACTGAATTTTTCCATAACACAATTACTAGCTACTGAGCTCTGCCCTCACCGATTTGATTCTGAATATATCAACAAACAATATGCTAAGTTAAGAAATAATGTTATTAATATCTCTAAGCATCCAGTAAAAAAGGTACATAGTCAGTCGTATTTCTAAGATTGTAAGAAAAAAATTATAACAAAAAAAGCATGCAGGATGAGCACGACTCTCTGTTGCCAGCAACAGTAGGTTAAAAAGTGCTCTAACTAACATGCAAGATAAAATCATTATAGATTGATTTTATCTTATTTTTATAGAATTTATTGTTGGTTTCAGTATGCTTACAATAGAATTATTTTTCCAGCATTTCAGAGGCCTTAATGGTTGACAATAAGTCAATAATAACAGTATGGGGTGAGATAACTAGAGTAACTCACGTACCTACCGAGGATAAAGATGGTTGTTCATTGTGTGCTAAAAATAATTCTAAAATTCGCAATTACAATGAAAATATCATACCAGATCAACCTTCATGGACAAATCCATGGGATACCACTTTTAAAACAGATAAACCATTACTTTTACCAGAAGTTGATGAGTTTGTTTCTTCAGGAATATTTATGCCTGGTAATTATTGAAATATATTAATATTATAATTACAACTATACCAATGATTTTAATTCCTGTATCTATTTTTTGTATAGACCTAGCTCTAATATTTTTAAAATTAAAATAATACTACATACTGACAGTTGTAATGAAACATTCAGTTTAATCATGCAGTTTAATTACAATTTAAAAAATTTAGTAGATGATTAATCTATTCTTCATCTACTATACACTAACTTAACATTTTGGGATCACACCCCAGTTGACTGATACTTGGATTTTATCTGGTATACTTGTATCTGTATATCAGATAATAGTGTACTTTTTAGGAAGTGATAATTTTGTTCCTAAATCTGAATAGCAGAGTCTGTTGGATCTCAAACATCATGGCCTAGGTGTGAGGAATGAATGAGGCAAGTAATGTGTAGAGGTATATTGTATTGTAACAAGAAATTAAGCGATGAAAAATCTCTCCAAGAATTTGGCAAACTTGTCTGGCCAAAACTCAAGGACTTAAGGGAGGAATCAGTTTCATAAATGTGGAACGGATTGCCAAACTGAAAACATCCTTGGTTCCATACAACTAATTGAAGAGAGTAACTTGAAGAAAAGTAGTATTCTTGTCACCCAGGATGAAGAAAGATACTGGACTTTCCATCAACAAACAGTGGCACTACTGTTCTGTTTACAGTTCATTATTATTACAGTTCATTATCAGTGTACAATATTGAATATCAGCCACAACAAGATGCAAGCCTCTTCAAACAGATATATTGTGAATAGCTGTATTAAGGAGACAAATACAACAAATGAGCAGTCAATCCTCATATCTTATGCATTGAAATTGAGGATGCCATTAAACATCTTAAGACAGACAAGCCTCCTGGGTATTGATACCATATCAAGAGAAATGCTTAAAGTGATGGAACAAGAGGGAATAGATGTACTCCACTCACTTTGGAACAGTGTGTGGGAAACTATACATGGCCTGAAGATTGAACACCTCTCTTTGCATAAGAATGAATTCTTATTCACAGATTCCTGTGCACAAGAATGAATAAATTAGGACGTGCTGTACTGCACACCATTGTTATATTTCATGTAAGTAAGACAAATAATTGAAAAAATTATGTGAGTTTGATGTCTGTTTGAAAGCTTTTGATTGTTATTTGGGAAATATTAGAAGAATTTGGTGTCCCATCCCACATGCTAGCTTTACTGAAATGTCTACGAGTGTATAGCAAAAACCTGTAAAAACAACTGGTGTATTGAAATTCTTCAGAGTGTCAGTAAGCAGGGATGTGTTTATTGTCAGAAAGCCCTTGTTGGGCTGGATGCATCTTACTTTGTGAAAAAACCATTAATAATTGTAATTTGCTGACAGATACCACTCTTCTTGCCAAAACGATGAACTTGCTGATATACTGACAATAATCTAGTTAATGATATTAAATTCTTAATAATTGATAAGAGGAGAATACACCCAACTCCAGGTCAGTTAGGGGAGTTGGATACACTCATGGGTACACTCATTTATCTTAGGTTAAGTGACACAGGAGGTTCAGAAGAAGAGATACAAAGAATAAATTTAGGATTTACCATGAAGAAGCTCACAAGGATACGGCAGAAAAGAGCATTTTTCTATCTTCTTGTATATCTTCTTGAAAAATTAGCTTTTCAAATATGTTAGATGCAGAAATAAATTAAAACAACAGACCTTAATGAAAAACAGGTATACTTGTATATCTGATATCATCAAAATGTGTTAAAAAGTAATGAACTTTTGTAAAATATACTTATTCATAAATATCAGAGAAAAGGTTCAAGAGATTTAAGTACCTTTTGTAATCTGAAAAGTTAGATATTACTGAAATTTGAGAAAAGAGTTACAGTGCTCTGAACTGTAGTAATTGGTTTAACTGTTAAAACAAAAAAACTTTTCTTTCATTATGCAAAATTAAAATTGATTACATTATATCGATTTTTTGATAATTAATCTTTTCCGTGTGATAATAAAAAAAGTGTATAATATAAAGTTCATTACTTTTCTAACATATTTTGGTGGTGATTTTACTTTTTGCATTAAAAATTTTATTTTATTTTATAGTCATAATAATTTACGATGAATTACTGAAATTATATAAATTCAGTAGTTACTACTGATATTAGTTAAGCTTCTTAATGATTTATTTGTAATATTTTTTTTTTTACTTGTTTATTTCATATATTAAATTTTATTTTATTTCAATATTAACAACATTGTTTAATATTAAAAAAAAATTTTTTTGCAGATAAAATAACTAAAGTAATTGTTTTAAAGGATATAAAATCTGGTAAAACTGTTACTCTGTACTTAAAGAAGTGGTCATTTCATCAATATTCAAGTTTATTTATTCCAGGAAATATTTTGTGTGCAAAATTTGTACATAAAAGAGTATCTGCAAAACAAATTCCTTATTTTGTTTCTTGTGCTTTGTCAAGCTTCGAAGTTATTGGCGATACTACTTGTATTCAGTAAGTCAGTGAAAGAATGTTATCTTTTATTAACAGTAAAAGAAAGGTTTGTTTTTTGAAGAAATTTTCTAATAAGTATAGCACTCTTTAATATAACATGAAAGTAACAAAAAAACTAGAGTTCTTTAGAGTTTTGTTTTGTTTTCAAATCCATTTGAATTGGGTTTTGAATGACTGTTGCTTATCTTGAATGCTCAAGTTGGTGTCCATTATTGTGTAACATTTTTAATTTTGTTGACATTTGTGTATGTGAGACTTGTGAAGGTAGGTTCAATGTTGAAGTATTTATGTATATTGTGAAAAGCTGAATCTTGTTTGTCCTACGTAGAAATTATTACATTCTGAGCAGTGTAGTTGTCAATATAATGGGAGGTATGAATTCTGTCTGTGTTCTAGCTGCAGTCTATTTTTTTTTAATCTTATAGCATGTTGAATAATATAAGATGAATTAAATCATTTATGTCGATATTATAAATTATTATATTTTTTTCTAGAGAAGTTGTAACATGTTCATCAACCAAGTATGGATTTCCATTTCGAATTATTGAGCCTGGTACAAAATCCTGGGGAATTTTAGATCTGTGGTCTCTGACAAAAGTAACTTTAAAGTATGAAGATATATCTAGTAAAAATATGACTGTGAAAGGAAAATTTAGTGCTACAGCTCTGTAAGTGAGTTTAATTGCTATTAAGAGATTTACTAACAGACATCACTTAGATTGATTAGTTTTACAGAGCAGAACACACCATATGCAGCTTCCACATTTCCCATAAGCTCATACTACTCCTACATTAGACAAATGTAGAATATCAGCAGCCTTTTCCTGCAATTTTCTTTGGTATTTGGGTACAATTTTAAATGTATTTGGTACAAATACAATTTTAAATTCAATGCCATTTGGCTTTTATTTTACTAGTCACAACATTTTGAATCTGGGACCATAAGTATTTTGATTGTTTATTAATGAACTGCCTGAAAGCATTAAATATTAAAACTTCATTTAATATTAAATACGATTAATAATATAATTAAATAACTAACACGATTTAATTTTAACTTAATTTAGTATGCAGGAATGTTATGATTAAGGATTTGGGATAATTGATTCAAATTAAAATCCATGTAAGTAGAGCTGGTCAATTACTAAACCTCGAGTAGAACATGTTTTTGTTTAAGTTTATCAAGGTAATTAACCTTTGCTCTACTTGCTAACTTTTAAGATTACATTTTTACATTTCATTTTAATAAGGTTAAATCCACGTATTTTTAACTATCTATATTTCTTCAATAGCATAGTGTTTGGATTTTAAACTTCATTTGTTGTTCATTTCTCCTTATCTGTACTATTTAAGTTTTAGTATAAAATATATATGTAATCAACTTAATCCACCCAAGTACAGAAATAAGAAAACCTATTTAAATATCCTCACACTCATTACATTATTAACTCCACATAAATTGTATAAATCAGTATTATTTTATAATCTTTTTAAACATTTTATTATGTGGTTGTTGTTAGTTTTATAATGAAAGACTGATTTTAGAAAAAAATTAAGAATACTGACCAAGCAAAATTATCCTTTAAATTTTACATATTAAACTTATAATACATTTAAATTTTTAAATAATACATGTTTTATTTGTTTAATGTTTAATCTAAAATTACTTCAAAATATGCTATCAAAAACAAAAGAATTCGCAGAAAGGTTTAGGAGGAAACAGGAATTAAACAGGGTTAATACAAAAGGGATTGCATAAATATTACATAATACACACTAAATATTTTAGGACAAGTGTTCTTTGATTAAAATTAATGTTGAAACTTATAAACTTAAGAAAAAGATCCCAACATATTAAAATTGGTGATTAAGATAAGAAATAATGGTAACGGTAGAAATCTATGAAATAATTTTCAAAAAATGTTATGAATAAAAATGGTGCTTCATGAGTCATTAATACTCATAATTGCCATCATTTTAAACTTAAAAAACCTCATATGTTGATTTGCCATCATTCTAAACTTAAAAAACCTCATATGTTGATAACTAGTTAACCACTAGATCAGTCCGGTGGGCTTTATACAAATGAATTTCTAATCAATATTAAAAATCAATTATTTTTGTCTGTAATCAATATAAAATGACAGAATTATAATAATGTTTATGTAATAATTCCAGAATCCAAGTGGACAGACATACAGGAGCTACAGTTAATGTAGTGTTAAAAGATGATCATGTAAAAATACTTCTTGAAATACCAGATGATACTTGGCATAATTTAAGCATTGCAAGTAAAGTAGTACCTTTATTGTACAGTCCCAGAGATCTGAATGTAAGTACTTTATTATTTATAAAAACTGTTATATTAGGTGATTCAAAAAGGACAAGCATATAAAAATTTATTGAGATAACTTTGGTTGAGATTCGATTGAGGTCTTGTTTCGTAGAAACACATCAAGTTTATCACCCAATATTCACTTTAGTTCGATATGGCATTTGTAATGTGACATACATCTTACCTTGAGACTGTAGCCAGCAAGTTGTTAGTCTTAGGTCAACAAAGGTGAGACATAAACCCTATCTTTAATAAAACCCCACAAGAAAAAACCTAGCTGGGTCAAATCCGGGGAGTGAGGTGGCCGTGCAATTGGACCTTCACAGCCAATCTGATGACCTGGGAATATGCTGCGAAGTTTCATGAGAGTTTTCACATATATTCAGCAATTATATGTGTTCACTATATGTTGAACTAGATGTATGGTTTCAAGTGCAGTTTACATAATACATGCCAACATTTCATTTGATATGCAGGGTTGATTTCTTCAGACTACAAGCAGTTTTTCTCATAGTTGTTCCACAGCAGCTCCAGGGACATTTGAGCGTCCTTGTGATTTTTGTATAACAGAACAACCTGTCTCAAAGAAGGTTTGATGCAAAGAGTAAATTGTATTGTATGAAAATTACATTGAACTGCAGCTGGCAACTGCAAATCGTAAAACCAAAACACACAACAAGCACGTTCTGCACTAGTTGATACATTAAGGTTTGGTGCCAAGAGTAAATTGTATGCCTACTAGGAGACTTCCTACCATACTCTGCAGGAAAATAATATTTAACTACAGTTACTGACTGCAGTTGTGAAACCAGCTTTCCACCCAGTAAATATTAACAATATTGTTGACCGCACTGGTGGCTGAATTCATTCCTTACAAGAGTCAAAAACTTTTATTTTGCTATGAAATGAGACCTCAACAGTCTGTAATTACTTAAAATAGTCTGTAAATAGTTAAATAAAAATTTGTGAGTCCTTTTTAAATCATTTGGTAAATAAAGCAATGCATTACAATAGTATTATATTATGAATTCTAGGAAAAAATCTCATGTAGCAGTAATTTATTTTAGCAGAAAATCATATTATGCCCTTTTTTCACTAAACCTTTCATTATTTTGCAAATTCTTTTTTTACATATTTTTTATCTATGACAAAAACAAATTTTTTGTATTACATGTAAATGTGATAATGGAAGGGTAAAAAAAGGGTATAATAATGTGATTTTCTGCTAAAATAAAGAACCGTTAAGAAGTTATCTATATATACACATACAGTATACAACTCTTATTTCTTATTTACATATGGTTACAACCACATACACAGACAGTTAGAACATATACATATGCAACTTGAGGAACAATCAAAACAACAAAAACAAATGCATTGTTATTCATATAGACATATAGAATAGAGAAGATATAGAATATAGAACAGCGCTTCACTGTTAAAGTAAAAATGGTACTAGATTCACACACATCGCAGTAACTCATCAAAAAACAGAACAAAACAGGTCAATTGATGACAAATCCTACCTTGTGTGTTTTTGATTCAGTTATGAACAGATGATGATTTGATGATTTTTCAAAAAATTGTTCACTTCTAATTGGTAGCTGATACAGCTGCAGCCTTGTCTTAGTCAATTTGCTTGAGAAGTTATTTTTTATTTTTAGCTTCCAGGTTCAAGCAATATTGAAGAATTGTTCCATGCTTTCTGTGCTATAAGAAATTTGAAGAAAAAAAGATTTCATATTTGTTGTAGACTTTTACCTCGTGTAGCTGGTAAGTAATTTTATCACATTCTGTTTATTTTTGCTTATTGATAAAACAAATATTCATTTAATCAGTAATTAAATTAGCCTATTAACCAAACCTTTATACCAGTTTGAATTTGACCTGGAAAAGCAGTGACTGTACTTTTAGCTTTAGTTTCTTTTAAAAGATCAAAAGAAAGAAAGAAGGGATCATATATTTTGAGGATACAATAATTGATGGATGGTTGGTGCAGCTTGAAAATAATAAAAAAATGTTAAGCATAAGCTATTTATTTATTATGTTTTTTTTTAGCATTATACAACTAAACAACAGCTAAATACTGATTGTTATTATTTACACATCTTCTCTTCCAGTACAATATTGTGGTGGTGTACACTTGGGTTAAATATTCCTTAAATAAAGTAATCCTTCATTGGCCATAAAGTATGGATACTTTTCTGAGATCATCAGAAAATATAAAAATCATGACTTTTTTTAGTGCAAAGTGCTTGTTCCTGTTGAACAATTGGTTTACTAGCTTGTTCAAAAAACCACTGGGTAGTGTTTGCTGTTTAAACCAGAAAATGTGAAAAATGACTTTCTTTTGCTTTCCTGAAAAATTTATTTCTGGAAAATAATTTTAAATAGTTATTAAATTTTTTAATAATTAAATCATTTTTCAATTTCATTTTATTTAATGTATTTAATAATTAAATAATTTTTTAATTTAAATTTATTTATTGTCTAATTATTTTAGTTATTAGTCTTTTAGAGGTGATTAATTTTTTAGTAATTATCTTGGGTAAAGTAAAATTTATACTATGAAACAAAATATAGATTTTCATTCTTAATGTTCCATAATTAGAAATTTGCTGTAAATACCATTTATAAAATAAGAGGAAAAGATATACATTTATAATATAAATTAATAGATCTGATTTATTGCATTATAAGGAAACAAATTTATAAGGAAGCTATATTTTTATCGTACTTTGAATTGAAGATACTTGAAGTCGTTTGTGCATTCTGTAGGTGGACTGTTTGGTTTACCTATACAGGTGTCAAAATAAAAGGGTTACATGTGTACATGTTATGTAAAAGAGGCCTGATTGGATTGATGGAGTAGTTTCTTGTTTCTTATCTAATACAAATTTGAAGCCTATGGATAAGGTTTTTAAAATATCTTGCTACCTTGATTTGGAAACTTGCCATTGGGGATTAACACCACTTTGTTGGAGGCAGTATCAGACTGGTTGAAACCAGTTAGAAATAAGTGGTTCATGGATCTTTGAATTTCCTAATGTTCGTCTTGGGCTGCTACTGCTGGACCAGGTGAATTTGCAAGTAGTAATTGTAACTAAAACACTGGGGCAAGTCTTAAATTTTATGTGCCTATTCACTGCCTATGATTTCTGGTCTGCCTAGACATCAGAGAGTCAGTCTTAATGTTAATTTTTATTTATTTCTTTTCAAGGAGCAGATGAAGTTTATTTTTGCACAAGTATTGGTGATGCCAACCCAGAGCATTTGTTAAATCTTACAAAACCTAATTTGTTATCAGAATTATTAAATAAATCATTGAAAGATTAATTTGTCTACTTATTAGAACCTCATTGTAGTCATTAGCCAAGTATATACTATGTTTATAGTATTGTGAATATATAAAGTTTACTTTTCATATTCATTAAAATCAGTAAAAATGTACATCAGTAAATGTTTACTTAAGTAAAACCACAGGCTATTCAATTCAAAAACCATTAATTTGTAAGAAATTATATTTTACCTATATGTTGCCAGAACCATTCTTTATTATATATTTTTAAGATAAAATTTTTAACAAATTACAGAAAAAACTATGAGGATAAATCAAATATAAACAGGATTTTATTTTAAAAAAATTATTGAAAAATAAAAGGCAAATATAATTACTTTTCTTACTTTCCTGCTTTAGAAATACATTCCCACCAAGAAGGAAGGTTTTTTATCATCATCTTCAGCCTTCCTAGATCTTTAAGTGGCCCAAGCAAATGAAAATCACAGGGTGATAGGTCCGGGCTGTAGGGAGGATGATGAAGTTGACCCCAATGCATTAGTTTTTATTGAGACCGTTAGAGCTGCAGTATGGATGGGGTGTTGAGGAGGATGGTCTCTTAAATCTGTTGGCAATATGCAGCCCTCATTCGTTCAACAGCTTGCAGTAGTAAGCAGCATTGATTGTGTGTCACTCATGCAAAAAACCAATGAGCAAAATGCCTCACCGGTCGAGAAAAGCTGTTGAAAGAACCTTGCCAGCTGACAGTTGAATCTTGGCTTTCACTGGGGCTGCCTCCCCTTTCTTCCACCACTCCATACTGGCTTGTTTCTACTGGGGAGTGTAGTGGTGTGGACCCACATTTCATCGCAGGTGATGATCTGACTCAAAAATGAATCACCTTCTTTTGTAAACTTCTCATCTGCTGTCAAAAGGTGAGGGACCTGCTTAATCTCCGGAAAATTTCCATCGCTTGAACTCCTTCAAGAGCAAGAAATTTTATTATTATGCGTTGCACAGTGGAGGAGTGCACCCTGTTGCTCCGACATTGTTAGCGTTACTGATAGCTCCGATATTGTTAGCGTTACTGATAAATTGGTTGGGATTGTGGAATGGAATTCTCCTAATGACCCACCCCAAGCATGGGGCCCAGTCCTACTAGCTGTAGATGCTCAGGAACAAAAATCTCGTGTATATTTAATTTACCCTCGTAATTGAATTCAGTATGTAATTTTTTGATAATTTAACTGTTATATTCCAAATGTGATTAACATTCTCTACATGTGTGGAGTACATGCTAAGTGCAGACTCTTGATTTTTCATGCACATATTATGCATCATAAAATTCATACTTGCTTATATCTTTAAATCTAAATTATAACTACTCATTAACTGATACGAAATTTCAATTTAAAATCATTAAAATACCATGCAGACACTATAAATAAACAAATTTAATTTTAGGACAGCACAGACAACACATTTTAAATTACATATAACAAACATATACACATATCACAAGTTATATTTTTTTAACATTCTTAATGGATCTTAATGATAACATTAATATTAACACTGTAATTATTATTTCTTGCTTCTTTTCAAAAAAACTGCTACATTACTGATCAGTTTTTAATGCCTTTTAATAGCTCTACTCAGTACTATTCAATTTCATACTACTTTACAAATTTTAGGCCATATGGCTGATGTGCTCCGTTGGTATTTGTTTTAAAATTGTACATACACCCTCTTTTGTCTTCATCTAAACTGAAAGGTTAAATAGTTTAATGAGATCAGATTAATATTTTTAATTACGACGGTTGTTCAGTAATAAAAGAAACAATGAGTAGAAAAGTTATTATTTATTAAATGACAATGATACTTAATACAACATAATCCCTAGACGCATTTAGACACCTGTCCCATCTTTCTATGAGCTTTCTTATTCCAGTAGTAAAGAATTGTCCACCTTTGTATCAGAGACATAAAACTCTTGAAGACCAAACAAAAAAAAAATTTGATAATGTGATATCAGACCTGTAAGAGGATGTGAACACTTTTTGACCCAACTTTTGAATAGTTTCCTGTATCTTTTGAGTGGTATGGGGCAGGCATTTATGATACAGAAGAATTACACTTTAGCTAACCAGGATATTGCCTTATTGTGGGTTTCACTTTGTTTTCTAGCATGTCACAATAGTACTCCCTGTTGGTTGTGTTGTTCTTCAAAATAATCACAATAAGTTTATAGGCCCAAAACTTCACCTCATTTTAAGATGTAGATTTTGAATTCTTTCTTGGTGGGCAAACTTGGAATTTTCCATTCCATATTCTACATTTGGATTTTTTGAAATGATGAGTCATAAGTTATAGCTATCTAAAAAAAGCATTATCTTCTGTTAAAAATTGTCATTTAGCAGTTCAGCATTTTCCCAAATGTTTATGCATATGTGAATACATCTGTTAGTACGCTTTTTTATCATACTGTTTTAACTTTTGTGAGTGAATTTCAGTCAGTTTTACTAAGTCAAAAGAATATCTTATCGGAACATATTGTCCTTCTACAGTACATATTTCAAGTGGAGAAAAAATTTTGAAAAAATAGGTTATAACAATGGAGATTCTTTTCAAACATCAGCTATTTTCTATGTCAGAGATGCCAACTCTATGACAGACAGTTTCAGTTTATTCTATTAGAAAGTTTTACCGTTGTTGCAATTTGTTTCTTAAATTATTGAACAACTGTTGTGATATTGTAATTATCATTGTTATTAGTAACAATGATAATTACAATTATCTATATATAATGTATATATAGATAATTGTAATTATCTATGTAATGTTATTTAACATCACCCTAGTTAGAGCAGCATGTTCATGTTTAGATCCAGTATGTTGCTAGATCTTGTGGAAGTTGCTATTAACATGCTTGTACAAAGATATGGGTAAATACTGAACATTTTGGATGTATCCCAACGCTGCATCATACAACTTAACAGTTAGATGAGCTGTTATCTTTATGAACAATACAGATAGAAATTAATCAGTATTTATTATATTGTGTATATGCAGTATTATGTAGACCTTTTAACAAAAGACTTTTAACTGAGCATGGATTTTACTTTTTAATTTTCTTTGACTCTTTCTAAAAAAAAAAAAAAGAACAGCCCTAATTGTTTTATATTTGCAATTAATACAGGAAACAGCTTTCCATAATAAAAATAGAAAATAATGAAAGGCAGTTTGTATGGTTAACAGTTAACTGGGTTATCGTGACACAGTAACTGTAAATTGCAAAACAGAATGAAACCACAACAGATGCATACACAACGAGCATTTCAACAGTACTGGTGTATTAATTGAACGAGTCGGAAAAATTGCTCTTTGTTGATATGTCAGAATCTACAGTAAATGAATCATGCACATACAATTATTGCCTTCTTTATAATGATTTATATCTGTATCCCCCCTGTTAAAAAAATCATTTAACATAATGTAAATAGGTTTTTCTAAAAAAATGCTTAGAATTCTGTAAAAGAAGCAATACTTCAAAATGTTATCAAAAAAACTGTGGGTGATTATTCTCTGCATTCAGAATAATAAGTTCTACACTAGGAACACAATAAAATATTTGCCAAAAACTGTGTATTATTAAAGTTAATGAAATGGCACTGAAAGGACAATTATGAGGAGTTAGAACGACAATACACCATAAGTAGCAGGATTTTGTTATTTCATAGTAAATGTATTAAGGATAAATGAATTAAAGATGTTATCCAAAGCACAGTGGCACACTTCAGAATGGACTTTTATGCAGAAAATCTGCTAGTATCAAACCTAGGATTTTGGAATTAGAAATTTAAAAAAAAATGTATGAAGTTTAGCACTTAATACCAGCTGAATATGTAAAATAAGAAACAAAGAATTGGGGCTTTTAAAAATATGGATAAAAGAAGCTAGTTTTAAATTAGGTTGGTTTTGTATAAAATGAGGAAGTGAAGATGCATTTGAGGGAAGTGGATGACCATGGATTAAAAAATTTAGAATTAGCAACGTAGATGTAATAGGAGCAGAGAATAAAAGTAGATATATAAAATAAATAATTGAGGATAAATAAGTTATGCAATTGTTATAGAAGTGGAACAAACTAGCTAATTGTTTGGAAAGAAAAGTCATGTCAAGTTTTAAGTGAATTTTACTCTTTGTTGACATGCATACTAAGAGATGTACTGTTCAAACCATGTGAAATTTGAAAATAAGGATTCAAAAACTATTTCTTTAGCATTTTATCATATGCATGATTTGTAAGAACTTTAGATACGTAATTTTCAATATAATCTACAGTGGCCTCAGAGCACTGCTAGATTAATTTCGTATTATTAACCACATCACTGTGGTTTGAATGTAATCATTTCATAATAAAGTATAAAGTGAGAATAGTATGCACCTACTAAACTAAAGTGTTTATGCACTGTCATTTTAAAGATTTATTTATATGACTAAGAAATAAAACACCTGGGAAGTTTGAGCTATAACTTTTCGACCAGTTAAATTAACAAAATATCCCTAATTAGTTTACTCATTATTTTACAGTTAAATCTAAATGTGGGAAACATTTTTTATATTGCACTTGGTATTGCAATTTTTGATGTCTAACTTTGACAAAATGTATTTGATGTTAAAGAGTTTCTTCTTTATCTTATGGTGTTTAAGAATTATTTTTGCAGTTGGGTGTCCAGCTCCAGCAATTTTATCAAAATATTTTTTTGATAATGCTGTTCAGGTATTAATTAAATTTTGAAATCTAAATGTTTAATGTTTTTATTTTAAATTTTTTGATACCTAATGATTGTGTTATTCTATAATTAAATGTATATTATGTTAACATTTTCAGCATGGGGTCTCTGATGCAATCAAAGACAATAAGAATTGACTTCCTATCCTAGGAGTGATCCTTTTAACCTGTAAGGAATATTTGTTACAATTTTCAATTGCCTAATTTTTTTATAATCAGTTTCCTAATACTTCTGGATATTTCATCAATCATTAAACACAAATAAATTCAAATTGTTTATTTTCTGTTGACTTCATCAGTGACAATGGATAGCCTTCCCCATTTCTTTCTTGTATCAATTTCATCACTTTTTCCCATTTTAAGGTCACAATATTATTTTGCTAATAATAATCCCTTTACCATTAAGAAACAAAAGAATATATATGTTGCCACCTTGTGGTAGCCCTGAAAAGGGCTGTTTGTGCATTTGATGAGGTAGCCCTGAGAAAGGCTGTTGGGTCCAGTTGCTGTTCACTGGCGACATTGGCTCCCTCAATAGGTTATTGCAGCTTGTCCATTGGAATTGGATCAGACTTCTCCTCAGCGGCAGTTGGGTACCATTACAGTGTAGCAGTGGTGGCCCACAAAGCCCCACAGTGTTGAGTCGGCATCAATCTTATTTCGCTGAGGCAGTCCTTGTCCAGCTCACCCTTCACTGCTATGCTTCTGACGCTAGCATGCTTCATGCTAGGCCGGGCAGCTCTGGTGCTCTGGCAGGGATGTTAACATCCACTAAGAGACCATGTTGGATTGGCCTTGGACTTCTTCCTTATTCTGTTGGTGGTGCGAGAGTGAATGCTTTTGCATTCCTGTCTCTGCTTATAAAGCTGCTGATGCATGGTGGGGTGCTATGCCCTCAGCTGGCATTATGAGGGATTACACGTACAGATGCATATATGAACTGCAATTCCCATGATATCTTATCTGCTAGTGTTGTACTTATTGATATGAAGGCACAGCATGTGGCAACAATTTATATATATATATACATACACAGTGCATTTGGAAGGTTGCTTTGTACTGGAATTATAGAAGTGGTGATAAAACTTCTTTAATTATTACTATGTATTTATATTTCATTATTTGATATTACGATAGCTGGAACAATTTATAAAAGGTGTTGAGATGACATCCAACATTAATATAACAGTGCACATGTTTCAATTTATTTTCAAACACTTTAGCAAGTTGATGTACTGGAATGTCTCTTATGTATGCCATTATTGCAGTTGTTAATTGGTCAATTGTACATACAAGGTCGAACATTCACGAGCTGTTAGGGAACTTGAGAATACATTCTTTCTGAACCTCCGTATTAACTAGATGATCCACTAGGAGTGGTCTATAGTGGCTGGTTTTCTTTGTGCCCTTGCTGTGTGGTCTGCAGAGGGAGATTAATCAAAGTACTTGATCGTGGTAGGGTTCCGGCTTAGACATTGAATCGGTTGGAGGGGTGCATTGGCATTATGCCGCTGTTATATTGGTATTGTTTGTGATTCGATTTGGGGCTCCCACTGGTGAAAGTGGCTGCGCTGCCAGTGTATGGTAACCCATGCAACCGGGGGCGCATGGCTTCCCTCTGCCAGTGGCGGTCCTGATCATGACTTGGTAATGCCATGCGAGACTATGATGGAACCAGGTAGGGGTGCGGAGTTTGTCCCTGGCTCCTGCGAGGACCGGAATGAGGTTATGTTCTCCTTGTTAGGTGACCTAAATTGGTCGACTTATTTGGGTGTACGTCTGAATTTCTATGTTGTGTAAGACAAAATTTTTATTAGTATGAGTGTAGCACTGATATAACTTTAAACTCTTCCATTTTCTGAGGCATTCATAGTCACGAACGTCACTGTCAAATCTGGATTAGGCGCGGGGATCGCGCTTCCGCATTTTCGGTTAGTTAATTTGAGGGAATCATGTTAGGTTGGATGTCTGTTTGAGGCCTACGTGAAGGTGAAATTTGTTATGTATTTTACTGTTGCAAATGTCTGCTGAGGCATTTACATCGGTGGCATCCCGACCAAGGTCTGGCTGATGACTCTGAGATGTAATCAGTTAGAGGGTTTAAAGACGACTACTGGTAAAGCCAGTCAGGGCTCGGAACAGAGGGGATGGTGTGGCGACCGGTAACATCACAAGGTCTTCCCCCTATAGGGTTGGGATGGTCAATTGTGCATGGTCTGTTGCAATACACTGCTTCTTTTGCTGCCCCCCATAGAAATTAAATTTGAGGGAGTCAGATCAGGTGAACGTGCAGGCCACAACAAACCTCCCTTGAAATGATTCATTCACCAAAGACATTTCATAAAAAAGTCATTGACCTGTCAGCTGTGGCACCATCTTGTTGGAACCATCCATGATTGATTTCCACTTCTGTAAACTGACTTATGAAGTTTGTTAAAACAGCACAATGATCATTATTAACAGTATTCTAAAAAAAGATTGGATCCACAACACGCATTCTATTCACAGCAACCTAGACTCCAATTTTTGCTTCATGTAAAGATTGTGTAATTCATGTGGGTTTGTTGTCAACCACAGTCTTGTATTTTATGAATTAATTTACCCTTCCAGATGAAACCATGCTTCATCTGTAAAAAAAAAATGTAATTGAGGATACCTAAGGAATTTTGGTCAATAAAACGTGGTCTTCCACTTCAAATCAGTGTCTTCAACAGAGTCTGTTGTCCGAAATTTTTTGTTAAGAACTTGAACTGCTTGTACAATATGTATAAAATACAACAGTCATATGTAATAATATATGTTGTAGCTACTTGATTAAAATTAAAGTTTATTTTTTGATATTTACCTTGATTAATCCCAAATTACCAAAGTATTGATGTAAAATTTACATTTATCGAAAAGTGAGCACTCTTTTCTAAACTGTATTTTTCTTTGTTATCAATTTTTGTAAATGTTTTATCATTAATTTTTAATTGATAATGGTCCAAAATTCAGAAATTCACCACTGAAACAAAATTTATTATTAGTCGTATAATGCAAAGGTAATGATGATAGGTTTATAAGATAAACTAGCAAGGGCTTTTTAATGATTTTTCAAAATCATTTATTTCATAGCCAAAACGCACATAGGATCAGTTTCCTACCATACATGAAAATAAAATTATCTCAGAGTGTTTGTGATTAAGGTAAAAAATAACTATGTCAGCCTGAAGATTCTGAATATTGAAACAATTATAAAGTGCGTTACCACAGTATCACAGGAAAATTATTGAAAAAGGAGCTGAATAATTAGCTCTGAAAGGTTCCTCTGGTAAAACAAATTCCATGTGATTTGAAAGTCAATTATTTTTAAAATATGAAAGCAAAGCTTCAAAAGTAATAAAAATCAATTTTTAAAAATAATGAGCCATAAATAAATTTGCTTGTTAAACAAACAAAAATTTCAGAATTAAATATTTTTTCTAACTTTTTGAATGAGAGTAATAACAAAAAAATAAAGTTGATAGAAATACAATTTCTCTATTTTCCTTGACAAAATGCAAAAGTAAAAAAATAACATTTCTGAAAATTTTATTTAGATCATCAAATTTTTGATCTATTACTTTTGTCTCCATTTATACAGTGGATGATTTCATTTATTGTTGCAGACATACTTTTATTCCAGGTTCAAAGAAGTCTCAATTGGTTATCAAACCAATCCTATGTGGACTGCAAGAAGAAATGCAATTTTCTTGAAAAAAACAAACATGTTAGAGCTTAGAACCTGTTAACTGAATAAGGAACCCTAATTTGCAGCATTCACACCCTAACTTGTAATTCCTATGGGAGCTTTGTCATGATTTTTCTTGACTGGGCCAAGCAATCTCATCAATTTCTCACAAAAAACCTTTCACCTGATGCAGATTCCTTCTTGTTACATTAAGGGCTCATGCTCCCCAGACCCTAATCAATTAACAGAACTTGTCATTAAAAAATACTACAGAAAGCATATCTTCAATGCTAGAATTTTCATCAGTTTATAATTTAAAGAATACATACAATTAAAATATTTTATATCTACATAGTTAAAACAAACAATAAAGAAAAAAATAGGCAATTATAACCAAACAGGTTACTTAAATACCATTTAACATCTAATAGTAATAAAAAATTTTGTTATTTACTTTGACTATATAAGTTATAAAATAATATATTTTATTTACAACTAAATTAGGCAAGACCAGTGTATTGATGACAATAATGTTGAAATTGCTTTTTTTGAATTTTATATTTAAATGTGTTAAATTCGGAAAAATTAATGCATACAAATTAAAAAAAAATGTATGCATACTTGCATAACTATTGAGACTAGTGTGCAAGTACGTAGTGATATAAAAAAGTACCATACAATTCATGTTTTTTCCTTATTAAAAATGATCCAAGAATCTTTCTATTCTCATTTTGGTTAAAACTTTCAGAACCATATGCATAATTAATATACAGAGTGATAAATTAGTATGGTCTTTGTATACAAAATTGATTCACACATGATCAATTTTGCTAGGCCATCCTAGAGTCTGAAGGAATACTTCTGACACATACAATTTTTAAGTGGCTTTGTTTTATATAAGTAACTTAATATATTTAAAATTTTATTTTAATTAAATGTATCTCAGTTTAAATGCATGTATAAAAAATATTCACATTGTCTGCAGAGAAGTGTTTAAATTCTGTGCAATGACATAATAAAGAATGCATGAATTACCTATAAGGTATACTGGTTTTTTATTGAATTGTAAAGAACTTCAGTACAGTGCCTTCTCCCATAAAATGTCCTTACTGTTTATTATGTACACAAAAAGGGATGAAAAAACTGACAACCTAATTTATTTTCCATTATTTATCCTACTTAACTTAAAGAATATGTTTGTAAATTTACCAATCTTGAAAAAAAACACTCATATTTACAAAAAAAAAAAAAAACAAATTTACATTTGAAAGTTATATATTTCAAAGTTACTTGTGGTGATTTCTTTGGAGCAGTCTTTCTATCAAATTGTTTTGAAAAAGTTTCATAACATTACACGTCTATCCTTTTTGAGATTTGCATTGGTCAATGATCAACCAGAATAACATTTACTGGTTCCTATATATTATTTTGATGTCTGATTAGATGAGTAGCTAACATCTTTCTAAAACTAACAATATCTATAAATTTCTTTTCATTAATTTTATACTATGTTATTGCACTGATAACTACAGTTTTAACAAGTAATTCAAAAAGAATTTTCTTGTACCATTTCACTCCATTTCTTATCAGGGAAGCATAAAATTTTAATTGATCTCCAATATCTATAAATGATTTTCTGTATTATACTCTACAATTGTTAGGGCTTTTTTTTTTGGTAGTACCTCGTTTTGTCTGAACTTCTACCATTTCTGGTACATTTTTATTTGTAAGAAAAATAACATCATGTCACTACCACAATGACTTTGCTGGTACTCTATGATGCAAATTATTTCTCTCCTTCTTAATTTTGGTGACATCATATTAGAAGAATTAAGTTTCCTTTTGCGGCAATGAAATTTAATTTTTCATTGTCTGATAAATGAATCGCGTATAGATTATTTTCAAATCTATTGTGTGACACTATTTTACAAACACTATTTGAGTAGAGTGAATTACTTGACCAATAATCATGCAATTTGAGATTGGAATCTAATCCCATCCAATCATTAAACCAAGAACTGAAAAATTTCAATTTTATCAATATATTTCCACTTTGCTAAGTGTGAATGCGGTTGATCAGTCTTTTAAAACAGCACTCTTCTGCATAATGTTGAGGACAAGTACTTCATCATCTAAAAAAATAGTATAATAATCAGATCTAGTATCCCTTCTTTGCTTTAGTTGTTCGACAACAGCTTCATTAACACCTGGAGGATAAGCTAGATTAAAATCAAATGACAACATTTCCCCAGTTATTTGTCCCCAATGTAACTGGTGAAGTGCAAAGCGATATAGATTGGATTCAAGAACATTTAATTTTTTTCAGGCAGTTCATCTAAATTATTTTCATGAGGTAAGTCCTATATCTCCTTGAAGCAATACATCTATTTATTTAATTATTTTCTTCAAACAGAAGTATAACCTAACAATGCACATGGGATTTTAAAACACTAATACACTAAGCTAGCGTGTATAACACTGATACACAGTATTCCAAATGTGGACATGACATGTGAGAATGTGACACACAAGTATCACAGAGAAATTGTACTTTTGTATATCATCGATACTCATGGGTCAGTGAAAAAACTATGAAATGTAATATGGGCTATTGATAAAATGTTTTTTAAGACTGGTGGTTAAAGTATTAAAATTATTTTCTTAAAAGATTTTTTCAAAATTGCTACCAGGACCTAACTACTACTAAAGCATTGCACAACATTTCACATTACTAGGATATGTTAAATACTAAAAATAACATTAAAAAACAGATGCAAATTTCATCCCTAAGGAAAGGATCTAATGATAATGAATATAATATTTTTATTCAAAGTGATATTGCCTTCTTTTACTTCAAAGTGATTCTGTAATTACCATATTACTATTAAATAAATTTGAATCTATTCTAACCCCATATATCACTATCAAATTTTACAACTACTATTACTATGCAAATTGATTGGGACAAAGTAAAAAAAAACTATGCTTTTATTCATTCTATGCCTACACGTATTAGTTCAGCGATTCCCAAACTGTGTGCTGCAGCACCCCAGGGAGCCGCAGCCTCTTCACAGTGATGCTGTGAAGTATTGTAAAAGCTTTATAATTGAACCAAAACATTTATAATTATTAATTTAATTTTAATAAAATAAAAAAATAATGAAAATACACAAGCTTTATTTATTTTTAAATCTTGCTAGTAATCTTACTTTTATTTAGGGTAGGACGCCATGGAAAATTTTAATTGAAAAAGGGCGCCGTGACTGAAAAGTTTGGGAACCACTGTATTAGTATGAAGTATGCCCTTCTTTAGCAGAAATGACCTCAGAAGATTTTTGACATTGACTCCACTAGATTATTGCATATACTCTTGACTTCATCATTGTGGAACCATACTTTTATAGCAGTTTTCATGCATTCTTTTGTTGTACAGTCCATCTTACCTAAAGGTCTCTTCAGAATATACCAAAAATTCTCAACGGGATTCAAATCTGGTGGATTTTCAGACCAATCAAGCACATTAATTTGATTTTCCAGCATGAAAGTCTTGACCAATTTTGAATTATGACAAGGGGCCAAGTCATGTTGAAATGTCCTGTCAAAGGTTTGCATGAATGAAATAATCCTACGTTATAATATTTCTATGTACTTGGTTGAAGTCATCATACCTTGAACAGAAACTAAGCCTTCCAGTGCCAATGGTCATGAAAAAACCCCAAAACATCTGTTCCAGAGGGTGTTTTTACAGTTTGTTGGACATGTTCAGGTCTCAAAGGTTCACTGTCACCTCATCTCACGACATTTGCTTTGTAATCCTGCATAAATAAATGAGTTGCATCACTAAAAATTACCTTCTTCCAGTCATCAGCAGTCCATAATTTATATTTTTGAGCCCATGCTAAACATTTTTCTTCATTTTAGCAAGGGAAAAATTGTTTTTTCTTTGGTCTTCTTGCCCTCCAGCTAGCTGCCAGAAGCCTATGGGCATTCAGTTGAACTAACATCAAAATCAGTTGCCAATAAATCTCTTTTTAAGGTCTGAACTTGTTTTCCTTGGATTAATTTTACTATTTCTTATTAGAATTTTATCAGTTAGTTTTCTATTTGCACCCACATTTCCCTCTTCTTTTTGGTGACTATGATCTAAATTCTTTGAATGGTGTTAGAATTCTTGATGCACTTGATTTGCATACACCGGCTGCAGAAGCTGTATCTCTCACTGTCACAGAAGTATGATCTTTAAGAGCAATAATTTTTGCATGCTTCCTTTGAGTAATATCTATTTTTAAACACATGTGCTGCACAGAACACAAAAACTAAAATTCACCTACCACACTCAAAAGTCTCAACTGAAGCTAAGGTGACTATTACTTCCACCTTAAAACCAGTCAAATTACTTTCTTATTTTCAAGGTTGAACAAACACTACCTCAAGGGAAATTAAAACTAGTTTCAGACATGACTAGCAATCGTGTAACAGTTAGAGAAAAAATCCTAATTAATTTGCAGTGTAATAAGACTTATACAAAATAACCTACTATTTTAAAAATAATTAATGAATGGAAGGTCTTCAAGGAACTGCCAATTAGGATAATTTTGTTTTAAGACAGAATTAATAAAAAAAACTAACACTTATAAGCTTATATATTTAATTATTATATATAATAAACCTTATGTTAAATAATTAAACTTACATTTTTCAGAATTAAATTTACAATTAACAGCACATTTTATAATAAAAGATTCTTAAAAAAGTTACAATTTTAAATTTAAAGAAAACTCTTTAACCCTATAAGATATAAGGTAAGGCATAATCTCTCAGACTATTCTTCCACCTCCCCCTCCCTCCTCAAGGTCAATATCAGTTGCCATTCCTACCTGTTTCCTTAGTGCCGGTGAGGCCATCGTTGTGACAGACTGCATGTTACCATTTACGATAGTTTTTCTTACTATTGTAAATATACAAAAAGTAGTTTTATGTTTTAGTAGTGTGTAAGTTTATAAATATATTTAATAACAACAAGCGACAGACTAAATGCTAGTTTTGAAATAAAATGCTTCCTCAATTTGAGAGGGAGGACTGTGATGAGAAAGATACTTAAAAACAAGATAAAGCCAACGACAAGAAAATCAGTAGGGATCCATTCCAAACATTCAAGAAAGGCAAAAATGCCAAACTTGTCAAGGACTCTTGAGCAAAACATCAATGTTGTTGGTCCATCGACTTCTCAAGCTGATAATAATCATCAAGAAGTTGGAACAAGAATATTATGTCATTTTGGCTTTTTTTTTTTTTTTTTTTTTTTTGTTTTCAGTCATTTGACTGGTTTGATCCAGCTCTCCAAGATTCCCTATCTAGTGCTAGTCGTTTCATTTCAGTATACCCTCTACATCCTACATCCCCAACAATTTGTTTTACATACTCCAAATACACATACTCCTATTTTCACATTCAGTGGTCCATCTTTGTTATTTCTACTACATTTCATTACTTTTGTTTTGTTCTTGTTTATTTTCATGCGATAGTTCTTGCGTAGGACTTCATCTATGCCGTTCATTGTTTCTTCTAAATCCTTTTTACTCTCGGCTAGAATTACTATATCATCAGCAAATCGTAGCATCTTTATCTTTTCACCTTGTACTGTTACTCCGAATCTAAATTGTTCTTTCACATCATTAACTGCTAGTTCCATGTAAAGATTAAAAAGTAACGGAGATAGGGAACATCCTTGTCGGACTCCCTTTCTTATTAGGGCTTCTTTCTTATGTTCTTCAATTGTTATTGTTGCTGTTTGGTTCCTGTACATGTTAGCAATTGTTCTTCTATCTCTGTATTTGAACCCTAATTTTTTTAAAACGCTGAACATTATATTCCAATCTACGTTATCGAAAGCCTTTTCTAGGTCTATAAACGCCAAGTATGTTGTTTGTTTTTCTTTAATCTTCCTTCTACTATTAATCTGAGGCCTAAAATTGCTTCCCTTGTCCCTATACTTTTTCTGAAACCAAATTGTTCTTCTCCTAACACTTCTTCCACTCTCCTCTCAATTCTTCTGTATAAAATTCTAGTTAAGATTTTTGATGCATGACTAGTTAAACTAATTGTTCTATATTCTTCACATTTATCTGCCCCTGCTTTCTTTGGTATCATAACTATAACACTTTTTTTGAAGTCTGATGGAAATTCCCCTTTTTCATAAATATTACACACCAGTTTGTATAATCTATCAATCGCTTCCTCACCTGCACTGCGCAGTAATTCTACAGGTATTCCGTCTATTCCAGGAGCCTTTCTGCCATTTAAATCTTTTAATGCTCTCTTAAATTCAGATCTCAGTATTGTTTCTCCCATTTCATCCTCCTCAACTTCCTCTTCTTCCTCTGTAACACCATTTTCTAATTCATTTCCTCCGTATAACTCTTCAATATATTCCACCCATCTATCGACTTTACCTTTCGTATTATATATTGGTGTATCATCTTTGTTTAACACATTATTAGATTTTAATTTATGTACCCCAAAATTTTCCTTAACTTTCCTGTATGCTCCGTCTATTTTACCAATGTTCATTTCTCTTTCCACTTCTGAACACTTTTCTTTAATCCACTTTTCTTTCGCCAGTTTGCACTTCCTATTTATAGCATTTCTTAATTGCCGATAGTTCCTTTTACTTTCTTCATCATTAGCATTCTTATATTTTCTACGTTCATCCATCAGCTGCAATATATCGTCTGAAACCCAAGGTTTTCTACCAGTTCTCTTTATTCCGCCTAAGTTTGCTTCTGCTGATTTAAGAATTTCCTTTTTAACATTCTCCCATTCTTCTTCTACATTTTCTACCTTATCTTTTTTTCTCAGACCTCTTGTGATGTCCTCCTCAAAAATCTTCTTTACCCCCTCTTCCTCAAGCTTCTCTAAATTCCACCGATTCATCTGACAACTTTTCTTCAGGTTTTTAAACCCCAATCTACATTTCATTATCACTTCAATTATGGTCGCTATCAATGTCTGCTCCAGGGTAAGTTTTGCAGTCAACGAGTTGATTTCTAAATCTTTGCTTAACCATGATATAATCTATCTGATACCTTGCAGTATCGCCTGGCTTTTTCCAAGTGTATATTCTTCTATTATGATTTTTAAATTGGGTGTTGGCAATTACTAAATTATACTTCGTGCAAAACTCTATAAGTCGGTCCCCTCTTTCATTCCTTTTGCCCAGCCCGTATTCACCCACTATATTTCCTTCCTTGCCTTTTCCAATGCTTGCATTCCAATCTCCAACTATTATTAAATTTTCATCTCCTTTTACGTGTTTAATTGCTTCATCAATCTCTTCGTATACACACTCTACCTCATCATCATCATGGGCGCTTGTAGGCATATAAACGTTAACAATCGTTGTCGGTTTAGGTTTTGATTTTATCCTTATGATTTTATCGCTATGCGTTTTGAAATACTCCACTCTCCTCCCTATCTTCTTGTTCATCACGAAACCTACTCCTGCCTGCCCATTATTTGACGCTGAATTAATTACTCTAAAATCACCCGACCAAAAGTCACCTTCCTCTTCCCACCGAACCTCACTAATTCCTACTATATCCACATTCACCCTATCCATTTCCCTTTTTAAATTTTCTAGCCTACCAACCTTTTTTAAGCTTCTAACATTCCACGCTCCGACTCGTAGAATGTTATTTTTTAATTTTCTGGTGACCCCTTCCTTAGTAGTCCCCACCCGGAGATCCGAACGGGGGACTATTTTACCTCCGGAATATTTTACCAAGGAAGGCGCCTCCATTATTGCTATGTGAAAATGCAGAGAGCCACATTTTCTTGGAAAAAAAGCAGCTGTAGTTTTCCATTGCTTTCAGCTGCGCAGTACTCAGAGAACTGAGTGATGTTGATACGGCCGTTTAAGTCATTGTGACTCACGCCCCTAACAACTACTGAAAGAGCTGCTGCCCTCTTTCAGGAATCATTCCTTAGTCTGGCTCTCAACAGATACCTCTCCGATATGGTTGCACCTTCGGTCCAGCTACTCTGTATCCCTGAACACTCAAGCCCCCTCACCAACGGCAAGGTCTCATGATTCATAGAGGAGGGATTTTGGCTTAAGGTGAAAAATGACACTACAGGTTTGTAAACTTATCAAAAATGACATGTTTCCATTACAAAGACTCTAGAAAACATATTTGCCAAGAGCACTGAGGAATAATGATTAGTACAGAGTGCACAGAAAATTTGTAAATTGGCAAAAACTACAAACACGTTTAAAATAATGTATTTGATTAGTTAAAATGTGTATTAAAGTTTTTTTCAGTTTTTGGATATTGTTTTCCATCATTAGTCAGAGACTACGCATTACCATTGTAGGGTAAAAAAAATATATTACTCTGATTATGAAGTTTACTTCCTAAACCTAATTTTAGTGGGTACTAAACCTAAACATTTTTTTCTATTGAGCCCGTGCCGCTGAAATTAATATTTGTAATTTTTTTTTTTCAGTGGAGTTTGTTACTGTATGTAAAAGTTGCATGATGTGGTTAATGTTTGTCTTTGTGGTTTGTTTCTATTAGTTGTTTATATCTACAGATCATCTTCATAATAATAGATATTTAAGTTCATCCAATACAACCTCATTTACATAAACAGATGTAAACATACAACTCATAATTAGAAATATAACAATTAATGAGAATACTGATTAAAGGGATACGTTGATATTTTTTTTGTTCTGTATTGATTCTGGTTCTTGTATAAATTTCAGTCACAGGTAGTATTTTCAAGTCGTCCAAAAACATAAAAAAGTGGACTAAAAAAAGACATTTCAGGTATGAGTTTTAAGTGGGAGAAAATAATTTTGCATTTGATCTCTTACAAAGTCCAATTTTATATAATATAAAAATTGAATGAACAGAATCAATATTTACTCTCTCTGAAAATGCCTCACAAAACATTCCTGCTTGATATTTATTTTTAAAATATCTTTTTTTTTAATTAAAACCTTTTTAACAGTTTCATATCTCTTACAGAATGAATTTATGAGTTTTCAAAAAAAATTTCAATGTTCTGGTTTCTTGTTCAGTTTCAACCAAAAGAGGATGTTCTCATAAGTATAATAAGTCCAACAGATCACGATAGGGTTGATTGGTAACATGAATTTTTATCAATTACTTGGCATCATAATCTGACTACTGTATTCCTTCTAAGATCTACAATTCTATATTCCTAATCATGATGCTGACTGTAGACATTTTGATCTGATTAGGATAGTTCAAATGCAAAACTCAGATAATCCAATCCTACTGTTGATGCAAAAAGAAAGGAACTAATAAAATTCTGTGCAGATTCAAAGCCCAAAAGTGTTATAAAAAGCATGCTGTGAAAAGTTTGTTATGAAATGACTTATTATTTTTAAGATTTTTTTTTTTTTTTTTGTCTTCAGTCATTTGACTGGTTTGATGCAGCTCTCCAAGATTCCCTATCTAGTGCTAGTCGTTTCATTTCAGTATACCCTCTACATCCTACATCCCTAACAATTTGTTTTACATATTCCAAACGTGGCCTGCCTACACAATTTTTCCCTTCTACCTGTCCTTCCAAAATTAAAGCGACTATTCCAGGATGCCTTAGTATGTGGCCTATAAGTCTGTCTCTTCTTTTAACTATATTTTTCCAAATGCTTCTTTCTTCATCTATTTGCCGCAATACCTCCTCATTTGTCACTTTATCCACCCATCTGATTTTTAACATTCTCCTATAGCACCACATTTCAAAAGCTTCTAACCTTTTCTTCTCAGATACTCCGATTGTCCAAGTTTCACTTCCATATAAAGCGACACTCCAAACATACACTTTCAAAAATCTTTTCCTGACATTTAAATTAATTTTTGATGTAAACAACTTATATTTCTTACTGAAGGCTCGTTTAGCTTGTGCTATTCGGCATTTTATATCGCTCCTGCTTCGTCCATCTTTAGTAATTCTACTTCCCAAATAACAAAATTCTTCTACCTCCATAATCTTTTCTCCTCCTATTTTCACATTCAGTGGTCCATCTTTGTTATTTCTACTACATTTCATTACTTTTGTTTTGTTCTTGTTTATTTTCATGCGATAGTTCTTGCGTAGGACTTCATCTATGCCGTTCATTGTTTCTTCTAAATCCTTTTTATTCTCGGCTAGAATTACTATATCATCAGCAAATCGTAGCATCTTTATCTTTTCACCTTGTACTGTTACTCCGAATCTAAATTGTTCTTTAACATCATTAACTGCTAGTTCCATGTAAAGATTAAAAAGTAACGGAGATAGAGAACATCCTTGTCGGACTCCCTTTCTTATTATGGCTTCTTTCTTATGTTCTTCAATTGCTACTGTTGCTGTTTGGTTCCTGTACATGTTAGCAATTGTTCTTCTATCTCTGTATTTGAACCCTAATTTTTTTAAAATGCTGAACATTTTATTCCAGTCTACGTTATCGAATGCCTTTTCTAGGTCTATAAACGCCAAGTATGTTGGTTTGTTTTTCTTTAATCTTCCTTCTACTATTAATCTGAGGCCTAAAATTGCTTCCCTTGTCCCTATACTTTTCCTGAAACCAAATTGGTCTTCTCCTAACACTTCCTCCACTCTCCTCTCAATTCTTCTGTATAGAATTCTAGTTAAGATTTTTGATGCATGTATTTTTAAGATACAAATTACATAAAATTTTTGTGTTATTTGTTTTAAAATAAAACCCTTCACTTCTTAATTTTCAAAATCCTGTTTTTTTTCTAATAAAAAATTATAATTAAAAGGTAGTAATTACTCTTTCAGTTTTTCAAAAGTGCAATTTCAGAAATCAAAATCAAAACTAAATGAAAATTTAAGAAAAAATTACATTATTAAATTACCTCATCTATTTCAGGACAGCTTCCAGAATTGTGTGTTTCTTTAGGTCTGTGGCATTGAAATATATTATTTCCTTGCATTGAACACTTGTAATTATTATTTGAAAACATATTAGTAGGTCTTTCATCTAAGCCACCATAAGATGAATTCTTTCTGCTATCTTTTATTGAATACGAAAATGGCTCAGATGCTTGGGGATAACACATTGATTGTGACTGGTTATCATATAGGTCATTTCCATCAAAATTATCAAATGGAGTTGGTAGAGATCTAGATGAGTTTACTATATCTAGATTTGGGTTCATGTAGCCACCCACTGAATTCACATTATCAAACTGAAAACACATTTCACTAGATGAAGATTTAGATGTTTCATATGGCTTGAAATGATCATCCACAATGTTTGGATTACTTAACTGTCCCATTCCTGTAAGTCGATTAGGACTATACTGATTATGATATTCTCTGGAAGTGTTCTGGTTACGACTACTATTAAAAGTAACATTTTGGTTAGCGCCTCTTTTTAAATTTTCTTTTTGATTATGACATCTATTAAAGTTCTCATTTTGGTTGAGAACAGGGTTAAAAGCTTCATTTGGTATAAAATCTCTGTTAAAATCTTCATTTTGGTCTTTAGTTGTACATGCATTACAAGTTTGATTATAGCTTCTTGGTAATGGAGATGAATGAGAATTAATCAAAATATTCATTGAACTTTGATTTTTATTGATGTTATTAGATCTTTTTTTAAAGCAATCACCATCTTTTTCATAAGAGGCATTTTTTGTGCTGTCAAAAAATTGTTCAATAGACTTCTCCAAAAGTTGAATCTTTCCTCTGAAAAAAAGTCACAAATATTAAGCATTATGGATATATTTAACACATCATACTATTATATTTGCTCAATTAAGAAAATTGTTTTCATAGACTCTTATTTTCATCTTCTCTTGTAACATTGTTGTGAACAACAGTAATTTTTGTGTGATGAACAACTGTATTCAGTTGCTTATCTAATTTGGCTCACTCTGTACATTTTTCAAAAGAAAATTTATGTTGAAAAGATATAAGAGTGGTAAAAAATTTATATAATAAACAGAAATATAATTCGAGTACTACTTTATCTAGGGTGAAGCAGAAAGTTCATTGTTTAATGATAGGGAATCAATATCCCACAGCTATTTGAATTAAATTTAAAAAAATCCTTTTGTGAAAGTTGTCTTAAGAGCATTAAACTGTTATTACCTCTCTTGAAATTTTGTTAATGGGCAGGGATATTTCTTTGATAAAGTTAAAAGTTAATAGTGCCTTTATCTTTGAGATAATCTATTCAACTTATAAAAATACACGTACAAAGTTGTCTAAATTGTAGGTTTAAACAATTTATGTATTTTTAAACTAAATTTATGCTTTCTATTAAAATTGTAAGCTATTTTTTCTCTTTTATTTCTATTTTATAGATCCCAGCTAAAATACTGGATTTATATTGGTTAACAATATTAATTTGCCATTAGACAGTAGTAATTACATACCCTATTTTTATTTTTTACATTTTTTTAATATGCAAGTATATTAAAAGTATGGGAACTCACTTTAAACTGTTACTTGGAAAATGAAATCTAGTAAATGCTCATACCTCAAAACGATCTAATTTTCAGAATGAGACTACCACACACTAAGCCGCCATGGGGATAGAGCAGCTCAAAAAAATTTGATATGAAAAGAATAGAATTGTATCATTTGAAAGACATTAAAAAATTTTAAAAATTGAGGTTGAAAAGCTTTCACCTACATCAACTCCTAACTAAAATGGTGGCTGTTTTTGTTATTTTTCTCCGTAGTTTCAAATGAGGTCATCAATACCTGTTTAAATACGTGCTCAACTGAGTAACACTAATAAATAAAATTTAGCAAATGCTCTTTTTCAAAACAATCTATTTTTTGACATGATACCCCCCTTTCTTGGGGTGATTTTTACCAGACTTTTGAAATTAGCTGTGAAAAATGTTGAATGGCTGCCATTTCGGTTAGGATTGTCATAACTCGAAAGCCAACTTGTTTTTCAATACCTTTTAAAATATCCTTTCTGTTAAAAATGTTGAATTGCTCATCCATGGGAGATTGAAGTGTGGTGTTTTCATATCAATAAGTTGATCGTAATGAGTGTTTGCTAAATTTCATTTTACTGTAGAAAAGTAAATTAACTGTTCCCATACATTAACAAATATACACTTTTTCCATAGTCTACTGATGATGATTGTTTAACAATTTTAATTGTCATTCCAGAAACAAAGTGGAATATTTTCCAATTTTGTTCCAAAAAAACAATGTTTGAAAAATGTGCTTTAAAAAAAATTAGTATATTACATTTTTTGATCATAACTTTCCCTGAAAATTAATTAATAATCTGTGAAAGTCAAAAGTCGTTTGCTCAAATAATAAAATTATTATAATTAGATTTAAGGAGAATTTTAAATATTGAACATAAACTTACAGATATGTTTTAAGACGTGCTGTTAGGAACATTATTTCATTTCGAAGCAGATTTCGCTCATAGACTAATTCTGCTTGTTTTCGAGATTGATCTCTTATTCTATTTTGAATACTACTCCTTATTTGTTCTTGTTCAAGTATATATTTATGTTGCTCAAGTAAGCACTGTCGTTGACTCATTATTATTGAAGTTTGCTGAGTAACTGTAAATTATAGAATACATTCTAATGAACATACAGTATGAAATATGAACTAAATCGTAATGCTGATTTTAAAATATAATTAATATTTTTTAGTAGCAGAACTTTCTATTATTAGATTATAGTTTAGAATTCAATTTCCATAAATTGCAGATTCTTCAAGAACCAAACCAGCCATTAAAAACATGGAAATAAACATAGACAATTTTACAAAACTCCAATAAGTTAAATTTGATGCTGTCCTTCAGAAAAAAATTAATAAAATTCAAAGGCAAGCTAAAGGATAAGCCTGTAAAAATTGATTTCTTAGCAAATCCCTAATAAATGTTTTCAATTTACATCTCTTATACCAGTACATTTTGTCTTCATTTTCCCAAAATTGTGAATAAAATATGTCCACAAACAAATGTTTGAGGCATATGTATCTTGGTCATCAAGGCAATATAAGGCACTGTGCACAATTCTTGACACAAACAAAATTTGTCATAAATTTAATTCATAATAAAATTATATATTTTCTAATATATAATATATATATACATAATAATATATAACTAATAACTATATAACTATATATATATATATATATATATATCTATATATATTACTTTCTTTTGCTGATGACATCCAAAATCATTCAATATGACCAGTATACATGTCTGTAAAATCAGATCATGTTTGTAATATTGTTACAAAAAATGAAATTAATCTTATCCACTACAGTAGAGTATCAAATTTATGGCAAACTTGGTAAATGATTTCTTAATCATAAAACAAAGATGCTCAAACAGTGTATAAATAAATGAACATTTTGAATTTTAACAATCATTATCAGTAGGTACAGAAGAATCAAAGATAAAAAGTATAAAACAAATTTTAAAAGAAATATTGATGAACAAATAAACTTATTAATTTTCCTAATTATTAATTACAAATGATATGAAATAATATAAAAAGCTGATTTCTACCAGTCTGTAAAAGAAAAAAAAAATCAGTAAAACCTGAAAATCAGTAAAATCATACATTTTAGATAGCCGAAGTCAAATGTTAATTTGTAAACATCCTGACCCCCTTATGGGAAGACACCCTTCTTGTGATGATCCCATTTACCACTCACCCCCCCCCCCCCCTGTTGGGCTTTACCGGAGGTCATTATTTTAGACCCTCTAATCTTCATAACGACAAAGTCATCAGTTTGGACTCAAGTCTTGAAACTCTCTAGCCATCCTCAAACCCAGTAAGTTGCTTGAGAAAGAAAATTATCAGGAAAGTAGATATTTCAATTAAAAGAAAATTTAGATGAGAAATATTTCATGTTCTTATGATTCAATGAATGCTTAAAATTTTAAGTTTTCAATAATTTTTAAAAGACTTTCTTAGTCTTTAATAAAATAAAATTCTTCAACCCACAGATTGCAACTCATTCAAACTTTTCTAGTGAAACAAGGCATTACCCAGGTCCAGCAGCTGGCCTACTCTTCAGATCTGGTTCTGTGCTACTTCTGACTTTTTAAGACTAGAGCAAATATGACTTTCTTATTGATTATTCTGAAAATAGATTGTGATGTTTCCAGCATTTGGAAAAACCACTGGGAGAGTGGGGATATTTCCCACTTAAGAGAGAGGCTCTACATATATATCAGGCGATTCTAAAAGGACTTTACAACTTTAAAAGCATATAAGAATTTATTGTGATTAGCTTACAAGATTCAGTTGTGGTTTCATTTCATAGAAAAATGCATCAAGTTTGTCACCAAACCTTCACTTTGGTTCGACATGGCTTTCTTTTGTAATGCGACATATCCCACCTGAAGCTGATTTCACTCAAGACTGTAGCCAGCAAGTCAAACATTACCTCTACAGCTTCAGAATTACTTCGAAACCTTAACTCAATAAGATCAGCAGGCAAAGGTGGTATAACAAACCTTATCTTTAATGAAACCACACAAGAAAAATCTAGTGAGATCAAATCTGGGGAACAAGGTGGCCAGCGATTGGAACTTCACAACCAATACAATAACCTGGGAATCTAGTATCAAGAAAAACCCGGACTTCTAGGCATAATGAAGTGGTCTTGTTGATAGTAATGGCGTTCATCTTGGTCATCATTGTTTGAGGAATTAGAACATTTTAAAGCATATCCACATAAGAATACCATTTATGGTTGCCTCTTGGAAGAAGAACGGGCTGTACAGTCTGCATAGGGTACAAAAAACTTTGATCTTCAGGCTATCACAAATGTGCTGCAAAGTTTCACAAAGGTTTTTGCTACACCGTATTCAGCAGTTATGGTTCACCTTGCCATTGATGTGAAATGTATACTCATCACTAAAAATTACATTGTCTATAAATATATCTCTGTCTGCAATTCTATTCATAATTTTCACAAAACACTATGGCCAGGCAACTTTGTCATCATTTGTACTGTGTTGAACCATGGTTAATTTGTATGGCTTCAAGTGCAGTTACAAATTAAATGCCAGATAGTTGTTTGTGGAATGCCAGTTTCATATGACATAGAGTTGGTTTCTTCAGACTGCGAGCAAAGCTTTCTCACAGTTATTCCACAGCAGATTCAGTGGCATATGGACATTTTGGTGATTTTGCCTGTTTAACAGAACAATCTGTCTCAACGAAAGTTTGGTGCCAAGAGAAAATTGGGTTGTACGAAAATTACATTGAATTGCAGTTGGTGACTGCAAATCATGAAACCAAAACACAGTCTGCACAAGTAAGCACATTCTGCACAAATAAATGTACCCATTTTTTACTACACTGGTGTCAGCACTCGTGACCATATTCAGTACTATTGAACTACATGAGTCAAAACTTACTGAATCTGTAAGTTATCTAAATAAATTTTTATATGCTTTTAAAGTTGTTAAGTCCTTTTTGAATCACTCAGTATATTTCCCTCTATGAATCATGAGACCTTGCCGTTGGTGAGGGAGTTGGAGTGCTCAGTGAGATTCCTTAGTCTGGCTATCAACAGATACCTTTCTGATATGTTTGGACAGTCCAGCTAGATTTCTGAAATAGGGCAGCAGCTCTTTCAGTTGTTAAGGGCGTAGGTTAGGACAACTTAAACGGCCATATCAACATCACTCAGTCCTCTGAGTACTGCACAGCTGAAAGCAATGGAAAACTACAGCTGCTTTTTTTCCAAGAAAATGTAGCTCTCTGCATTTTCATATAACCTTTCTTGGTAAAATATTCCGGAGGTAAACTAGTCCCCCGTCCAAATCTCTGGGTGGGGACTACTAAGGAACGGGTCGCCAGAGAATTAAAAAATAACATTCTACGAGTCAGGGCGTGAAATGTTAGAAGTCTAAAAAAGGTTGGTAGGTTAAAAAATTTTGAAGAGGGAAATGGACAGGATAAATGTAGATGTAGTAGGAATTAGCGAGGTTCAATGGGAAGGGGAAAACGACTTTTGGTCAGGTGATTTCAGAATAATTAACTCAGCTTCAAATAAAGGGCATGCAGGAATAGGTTTTGTAATGAACAAGAAGATAGGGAAGAGTAGAGTATTTCAAAATGCATAGCGATAGAATCATTGTAATAAGGATAAAATCGAAACCTTAACCAATAATGATTGTTAATGTCTATAAGCCTATAAGCGCCCATGATGATGATGATAAGGTAGAGTGTGTATACGAAGAAATTGACAAAGCAATTCAACATATAAAAGGAGATGAAAATTTAATAATAGTTGGAGATTGGAATGCAAGCATTGGAAAAGGCAAGGAAGGCAATATAGTGGGTGAATATGGGCTGGGGAAAAGGAATGAAAGAGGGGACCGACTTATAGAGTTTTGCACAAAGTTTAATTTAGTAATTTGCCAACACCCAGTTCAAAAATCATAATAGAAGAATATACACATGGAAAAAGCCAGGCGATACTGCAAGCCATGATTACATCATGGTTAAGCAAACATTTAGAAATCAACTCGTGGACTGCAAAACTTACCCTGGAGCATATATTTATAATGACCATAATTTAGTGATAATGAAATGTAGATTGGGGTTTAAAAACCTGAAGAAAAGGTGTCGGGAGTAAAAAAGAAAATGTATAAGAAGAATGGGAGAATGTTAAAAATGAAATTCTTAAATCAGCAGAAGCAAACCTAGGCAAAACAAAGAGAACTGGTAGAAAACCTTAGATTTCACACGATATATTGCGGATAAACGTAGAAAATATAATAATGCTAGTGATGAAGAAAGTAAACGGAACTATCGGCAATTAAGAAATGCTATAAACAGGAAGTGCAAGCTGGCGAAAGAAGAGTGGATTAAAGAAAAGTGTTCAATAGTGGAAAGAGAAATGAACATTGGTAAAATAGACGGAGCATACAGGAAAGTTAAGGATAATTTTGGGGTACATACATTAAAATTTAACAAAGATATGGAACACTGATTTATAATATGAAAGACAATGTTGACAGGTGGGTGGAATATATTGAGTTATACGGAGGAAATGAATTAGAAAATGGTGTTATAAAGGAAGAAGAGGAAGTCGAAGAGGATGAAAGGGGGGAAACAATAGTGAGATCTGAATTTAAGAGACCATTAAAAGATTTGAATGGCAGAAAGGCTCCTGGAATAGACAGGTACCTGTAGCATTACTGCAAAGTGCAGGTGAGAAAGCAATTGATAGATTATACCAATTGGTGTGTAATATTTATGAAAAAGAGGAAATTCCGTCAGACTTCAAAAAGAGTGTTATAGTCATGATACCAAAGAAGGCAGGAGCAGATAAAAGTGAAGAATACAGAAAAATTAGCTTGTCTAGCCATGCATCAAAAATATTAACTAGAATTCTGTACAGAGGAATTAAGAGGAGAGTGTAAGTGTTAGGAGAAGACCAATTTGGTTTCAGGAAAAGTATAGGGACAAGGGAAGCAATTTTAGGCCTCAGATTAATAGTAGAAGGAAGATTAAAGAAAAGCAAACCAACATACTTGGCGTTTATAGACCTAGAAAAGGCATTTGATAATGTAGACTGGAATAAAATGTTCAGCATTTTAAAAAAAATTGGGGTTCAATTACAGAGATAGAAGAACAATTACTAACATTTACAGGAACCAAACAGCAACAGTAATAATTGAAGAACATAAGAAAGAAGCCGTAATAAGAAAGGGAGTCCGACAAGGATGTTCCCTATCCCAGTTACTTTTTAATCTTTACATAGAAGTAGCAGTTAATGATGTTAAAGAACAATTTAGATTCGGAGTAACAGTACAAGGTGAAAAGATAAAGATGCTACAATTTGCTGTTGATATAGTAATTCTAGCTGAGATTAAAAAAGATTTAGAAGAAACAATGAACGGCATGGATGAAGTCCTACGCAAGAACTACATCATGAAAATAAACAAGAAGAAAATGAATGTAATGAAATGTAGTAGTAATAACGAAGATGGGCCACTGAATGTGAAAATAGGAAGAGAAAAGATTATGGAGGTAGAAGAATTTTGTTATTTGGAAAGTAGAATTACTAAAGATGGACGAAGCAGGAGTGATATAAAATGCCGAATAGCACAGGCGAAACAAGCTTTCAGTCAGAAATGTAATTTCTTTACATCAAAAATCAATTTAAATGTCAGGAAAAGATTTTTGAAAGTATATGTTTGGAGCATCGCTTTATATGGAAGTGAAACTTGGATGATTGGAGTACCTGGGTTGAAACGATTAGTAGCTTTTGAAATGTGGTGCTATAGGAGAATGTTAAAAATCAGATGGGTGGATAAAGTGACAAATGAAGGGGTGTTGTGGCAAATCAATGAAGAAAGAAGCATTTGGAAAAATATAGTTAAAAGAGGAGACAGACTTATAGGTCAAATATTATGGCATCCTGGAATAATCGCTTTAATATTAGAGGGTCAGGTAGAAGGAAAAAATTGTGCAGGCAGGCAACATTTAGAATATGTTAGGGATGTAAGATGTAGGGGGATGTATCCTGAAATGAAATGACTAGCATTAGATAGGGAATCTTGGAGAGCTGCATCAAACCAGTCAAATGACTGAAGACAATAAAAAAACTATATAATTTTTTTTTTTTGAGAGAGAGAGAGTGTGAGAGAAGGTTTGAGAGAGATAAATCTCCACCACGCAGCAATTAGATAAGTTAATTACTGTAATTAGTTACAGCAATAACTAGTAACTAGTTATTGCTGTAACTTATTACTAAAACTAATAATAAGTTACTAGTTTTTGTGGATTCCTGCATTTTCAGTTTGTATTAAATTCTTTATCTATAGTATAAATTTTTAGTCATTTTATTTGAAATTATGTTTTATATTTTGAAATTTAAAAGAAAAAATGCATCATTCGCGTTCTGGATAGCAAAATTTACATACATGCTCATTATATTATTCAAAATTTCAAAATATAAAACATCATTTCAAAAAAAATTAAAAGAATATGTTACAGTTAAATACTAACTCAAGTTACGGCATCCTGTGAAAATTGATTCTTGAAATTAACAATTAAGTTTAACTTTGTCTATTTACTGTGTTTTGCTGGTTTAAATTTCATTTAATAAAATTTTATTAGTACAGTAGTCAATATGTTATTGAATTATTTAAATTTTCAGAGGGAAAAAATTATGCTTTGTATTTACATATCAAGCATTTTCATCAAATTTCAGTAAAGAATATCATTCTGTATTAATGTGAATGGTTCTGACTTCAAACATATGTAAGGATCAATATAAACATCAGATCAGATCCTTCACTCAATTTGTGACATTAGTAAATACAGATTTGAAAAAAAACTAATAAATAAAAATAAAGCCATTAGAAATTCTTTTATAAAATATACTTTCTTTACTGTAAAGTAGAAATGTTGCCATTACTAAAGACAGGAATTTTTGCGATTGCTCTAACAGGATATAACTTACAGGGATGTTACCTGTAAGAAATCAATTTTTCTGCTGAACATAGGGAAACACTAACTGTTATTTAATTGTTCAATGTCACTGGCCATTAGGAAACAAATTTGATCCATTTCTAAACCAACTTACCTTTAGTTTGTAATTCTACTAATTTGCACTGTACTTCATCCATATCTTTACTATAAAGCTCTGATGGTGAACTATCAGCTTGTGTTAAGACAGAAGTTTTGCTATCTACAATTTTGAGGTCTACTGCTGCTAACATATTCCTTAATGAAGCTATACACTCCTAAAAATGATCATACAATATTCTGTAAATTTTTTAAAAAATAGCTTTTTAATAATGGAGCTTACTTTCTAACATCTTACGTGTAGTTATAATTAAAGAATACTAAAACAATCAAGATGTGTTAATGGAGATTAATATTAACTGCTTTTATTTAAAATTATTGGTACTTGTAAATTTGCCACTTGAAAATATAACAAAAATAAAAATGTTTGATTTTGACACAGATTCAAATACCTAATACTGAATTTGTTAAAGTTAGGTCACATTAAAAATTTAATTTATCCTTTAGCTAGCACTCATTTACGATAAAGAATAGTTTAATACTTACAGTTAAAACTAAAATGCAATAAAGTGTTGTACTAAGCTTATACAACAGGTTATTGTTTGCCTTTGAATCCAGTCCTTCTAAACAGATAACATATTGAATTTTGTTAGCTCTTAATATCTATAACTTAAATTGTGTTGCACTTGCAACACATGTATGTTTGCACTTAGCAATAAAAAAAAAAAATGAATGACTACTATTGTAAAAAGTAAAATCAACTTAATCAAGTTTATATATATTACCATTAGTAGTAATTTTAATAGCAGTCCTTTTAAAACATCTAAGATTGGGTTAATTGACAAAAGATGATTACTGGGAAGTGGATATCAATCAGAATGGCAATGAACAGAGTTAATGTAGAGTTGAATGAAACGAATTGCATGTCCAGTAAAAGTTTTAGGTGGAGATGGTATGTAGTTAATCACTGGATCTAGTTGGTAACTATTACTATATGTTGTGTAATGAACAAGCAGAAATTAATGTTTAATTAATTTAAAACTTTTTCTTTGGCAGCCACTGGCACATTGTACATATATTGTACATTTATTTGTACATTGCACATTGTACTAAAAGTAATCTACTTTTATAAATTTTTGTATTGTTTTACATGAATTACAACTAATTCTATTTAATTTCACAGATAATATGAAACACTCCTTTTATAGATTTTTTCCCATCAAAATGTAACATTTTTAAAATTTTTTTGATTTATGTTAAATGAAAAGTCTTTGTAAGCTACAAATGATTATATTAACTTTCAGTTTACATCATCAAACTGGTTAATATTTTCAAAATATAGGCAGCTTATAGTAAACATAGTTTCACCTGATGTGGAGATAGATAGTATAGCCAATAATAAATAAGTTAGTATTTTTTTTTGACCTTGGCCAAGGTAGTAGTAAATGATAATGGAATTTGTTTTCTTTTTTTTATCTAAAAGGCAAAGATATGCAACAAGGAATGAAAGAAAAAAGAATTTGTAAGGCCAAAAAAAAGGAGTTCACAATATAGCATTAAGTGACGAGTTCACTTTTGCTAAAATCAATAAAAGTGATTTGAACATTCGGTTGAAAAAAAACGAAGATTCAATTTAGTGATTAACAGAATTGCTCTGAAAAGTGACACAGGCAAAAATAACAAAAAATTATGGTGAATTTAATGTCAAAAATTTCTTTGCGGGAATTGTAAACACTCAGTGGCATGAAAGTGGTTACTCCTGGTGTCAAAAACAAAACAAAAATATTAACTTGAAAATATTTTTGTTTTGTAATATTTTCAAGCTACAATTACAGTCTATATAAAATTATGTTTATGTCTCAACCTTTTGGTAAGCTTATTATGCCAGAATGAATAAAATATTAACAAAAATTTGATTGGGATCATCCCAGGGATGCATGATAATTTTTACTTTCTTTTGTAATCTCTTTACTTAAAAAAAGGTAACCAGAAAAAAAACTAAAAAAAAAACAAGATTTCAATTTCCTTTTCTTTTACAAAATTATTCATATATTAATATACTTTATGGCTATTTCTAATCAACTGGGGAAGAATCAAGGGATGATTATATTTAAAAAAAAAACTATGAAGTATTCCTCAAAGATGTGAACACTAATTTAGTAGAAAATAACTTAAAAATTTTTTACTAATTTAGTATAGAATTGAAGGTTTTTTTATTGCTTATTCCATAAAAAAAAACTATGAGTATTTATAGTGTGGGATATTTGTTTACTTGCTGATTAAGTGATAAGTCTGTCATTAAAACATTTTTCATAGTACAGGCAGATAAATTATTCAAGAAATTTTTTTCACACTTCAATTTTATGAAATGCTCAGGAAACAAAAACTTTGTTAGACTTTTTTATTGTGTATAGTTGTTACTAGTAATTATGGTAAAGGGCTACACATTTTGGTGATTATTTTAATATTGTTCCTAACCCTAGAATGAAAACTACCTTTATACTCTTACTAGTCAAACCATGTGTACTTGTGACTGAAGATCAAATTATCCAAAAAAAATAAAGAAAATTCTAAATTGGTTTTTAATTTTCTTCAGTTGCAGCATTATAGTAGAACTGGACTCTTTTAGTCCATATAGAAAACGCTACATTAAGGAAAAAATCAATAGTTCATAAATTTTTTATGGAATTTAAGATAAAACATGATGGGTATTTTTAAGCAGTAAAAGAGAGAGGCTGAATTTAATAACTGCTTTTCCTCTATTTAAGAACTAGGCATAGTAAGCTTCAACTAAAGAGATATGACAAATTTTGGTCATTGAAAAATAAAAAAAAAATTATTGAGCTTAAAATAATAAACCAGCTAAGTTGACACTGCTTATATAATCAGCCATTGAAATGTACTGTTGCTACATACAACAATCAAATTAGTTACTGACTAACTAAGATTCAAGTAGAGTACTTTTTAAGATAATCTGTATTGTAATAAATAAATGTTACAAACTAAGATTAATTTGAACAAAGGAGAAAATACCATATTAATAAAAATATTTTAATTAGTTAACAATTCATTTCATAGTTAACATATATTAAAATTTAAAATTGTAATGCAACTGAATTTTACCAACACATTGCAACAAGGTACACAAGAGTTAGAAATTAACAGAGAAGTAAGTAAGTAAATACAGCGTAAAAAGCATATACGTGTTCTGATCTATGTTTAAGGATACACAAGAGCCATTCGGAAATTTCTTGGCTGACAAAGAAACAAGATTATCATAATTTTTTTTATTTTTCAATTAGTCATCCTGAAATACGATACATTTAGACCAATGAGTTTCCCACTTATACCAATGACTTTCAATATTTACAGTAACAACCAATGTATACAGGTGCATTATCATGTGAAAGGGGATTTTTTGACCAGATATGGATATTTAGTTGAATAGTATTCCTTCAGATGGTCCAACAGTGAAATTTAATATTAACTGGTGATGGTCCTGTCTTTTTCCAGATAGTTATAAGCACTACACTGTAGCCATGATTTTCCTGCAGGTGGTTAAGTTTTTGTTGTAAATTGCTAATAAAGTATTTTATATACTGGGCTTTTAACAGTATTCTTAAAAACATCCTGAAAGATCCATTTCTATACAATCACAATCACTACCCAGATACTTTTAAGATGAAGTTCTTTCAGGTTAGGAGAACTGAATAAACAGCAAAATACTTGCCTAAAAAAGCAAGTTGACCATATACATTTTTTACTACTGTACATAATAATTTTTATTTATTTCCATTTAAGTTGAAATAAAAGAATAATATTATTTTACGAGTACATATTAATATGTGCACATAATAAATATATAATGCTTGGAACACCAGAGCAAAATAAATCTGTTCATCAAGAGGAAGTTCATCTGTATTCTTAAAAAAATACATGTATAATTAAATAGAACATAAACTTACATTTTGCTTCATCATTTTCTTTGAGAGAGTGCAATATTCTTCATCTTTTGCTCGCATCTCCCCTTCTAACATCTGCAATTTATACATAAGACTGTTCTTTTCTTCTTCTATTTGTCGATTTTGAGACTCATTATTTTTAAAGCTATTTGATGATTGCTTGCACTCCAATTGCATTCTTAAGTAATCTCTTTGTTTTGTTATGTCTTTTAGTTTGCATTCTAAAAACTGTACACTATTAATCTTTGCCTAACAAAATACAACAGTAAAATTAAAAATCAAATTTAAAATAAACATTTTAAAAATAAAATAAATTTGGTTTGGTTATGCAACATAACCAAACCAAATATTTTACTATTAAATAGATGTACTTATTAGTTTACTTTTACTTAAATAATAGGGGTAGTGTTCAAAAAGACAAGCAGGAAAAATTGTTTATCTGAAGTCAATCTTTCAGAAATTTCATTTATGAAAGATTGCAAAGAAAGATTGGTTTGTATGAAAAACTGCTGTTATAGAATGTACTGGAGAAGAATAAATAGCTGGTTGATCAGAGGGGAAAAATTTTTTGATGTGCAGAAGGAGAAAAACAGGTTTGATAGATTTCAAAGAGTACTCTGTAATTTGAATGTGACAAAACTGTAAGTAACTTAAAAAAAGAATAGGAATTTATGATATATCTTCTGAATTTCTCGACTGGTTGTGTGCATTAGTATGGAGAATGTATAAGGCTCTATTTTCAGACTTCATCCTAAAAAGCATTACTTTTAACCTTTAAGGAACAACATAAAATTTAATGATACAGATAAAAGGGATGAACTGTTTTGAATTGTGGCCTTTAGTATTTTGGTTATTTCTGTGATGTCAAGTTTCTGATTAATTTTAATTGCTGGGTAGGTACTGGATGAGTAAAAGTTTATAAAATATTCTAATCTCCATGACAATGTAAATTTTTAAGTGATTTAGCAATTTTAAGCTACATATACGAGTAAAAAATTAGTCTTTCTTCAATTTACTCAAAGTAGAGGTTTAACACTTACATAATTTTTTTATATAGTCATCTACCTTGTCAATACACTGTTCAGAGGTTAAAAATCTTATACATAATTTTTTATACAGTCATCTCCCTTGTCAATGCACTTTGTCCAGTGGTTCAAAATCTTGTGCATTCCTTCCAAGAAGAAGGTAATTGGCTAGTCACAAAGTATTTGGTTTGAACAGTGTGGCAAGTATGCAAGCAGGTTATCTTGCTAACCATTGTGCATAGACTTTATGGAAGCTGAACTCATCATGGATGATTTGATGGGTAAAACCATGACTGACGTTCAAAGACAACACTCCCTCATCAATGGTAACTCGCCTATTCATCAGAACAATCTCTAGCTTACTGCATCTTGTCTGTGGTGGAGGTTGATGGGTGTCCTGTTCCCTCTTTGTGCATCACACTTACCTGGCAAGTTTTATTAGGTTTGGTTTCTTGAACCAAGAAATAAATCACTGATCATTGTTTCTCCTTGGTGCAAACTGCTAGCGGAGTGGACATGTTTACACTGTAATAATTTGCCTGGAAGGCAAATAATGTGATCGGAATGAAATTTCATACACATGATCACGGTCACACCAACTCTAAGCACACATATGCAGAAGGCCAGTATGATAACCTTGGTGTGTGATGGCAAAATTGATCTCTCCCTGTTATTTGAAGAAAGAAAGTTGTTTTCATAATCTTTTTGTATTTTTTTAATGCTTATTTCAACAAATAGTGCTCATGTTTTACATTCTGGCATTGGCTAATAATAGTGATTTTCTTGAATTAGGATGATGTCTTTAAAAATTTCAAGTGCTTTTAATTTAGTTTTGTTTGTACATTTAGTACATGGACCAACCTGGATCCAAAACAATCAGGGAATAATTCAAGAGGTTGCCTGAATGCAACCTCTTGAGTTATACATATCTTACCAAAACAATTTATCTTCTCTCTGTTACAAAATTATATATGAAAGATTTCTTCCTTGTACATTCTTCCTTCAACATTGTATTTAAACTGATATAATCTTGTATAGCATGCATTTCTTGGTATTTTGAGAAATTTGAAATAATCAGTTATCCCTCTCTTCCAGGTTAATCAGAAAACTCATGAAAATGAATGTAATAAACTCAACTGTGCCAGTTTTTATTGTATTTTTTACATTTTCACATGGTATTTTGTTTGATTTTCATTTTTTAAATCACATTTCTTTACTAAATATTTTTCATTAAACAAACTGCAGCATCGTATATAACTTCAAAAGTTTTTAATTTAGCAAAAACATTTTTTGTTATCAGTTTGATAACATTGTTGTATAATTATATAATTTTAAAAATAAACTCTAATCAGAAATGCCCTTAATGTTGGTTTGATTGTCTTTGTAATTGCATTAAACATTTACTTCAATTATGGTAAAAAATACATCAGGTTCATTTATTAACATATTGTAATAGCAGCATAGTAGTTCATTTTTGAGTTTTATTATTTTTAACTACGGGCATTGGTTTTTAATCATAATGAAGTGTTCAGAAGCCAAAGTAATTAACTCCAATATTTTAACAAATTCTCCCAAAACTGAATGCTGTTGTTAGTGATTAGTGTTTTCTATTCAGTGGTTATACTAACTACATAATTTTTTTCTTTAATCACAGAGTGCACCATTTTTTATCAGCAGAACATATTGTGAGAGTTTTCATTCGTCAACATGATTAACTCATGGATAATAAAATTTTTGTTTTTATTTAAGAGCTCATAATCCAAACGGTGAATACTTAATTAAGTGCTAACAATAAAAATATGTACAACTTATATAATGCGAAATGTAATTCCTGTGAAGGAAAAAAGTGTGTTACCATGTTAAAGCCTCCTGCCAAAGATAATTGCCAAGTTTGTGATGGTTACTGTAGAATGAACTCCGAAGAAAATGAAAAGAAAATTTTAGAGAATAAAAAATAAATTCATCTTTTAAAGCAGAAATTGCTAGAACTGACATACAGCTTGAAAAAAAAAAGATGCAATAAAAATTATTATGCTTTTACATTCAACCTGCAAAATGCTCTTCAATATCCAAAACTACTGACTGCATCAGTAGCTTATTGTAAACATATGTTTATAACCTTGGTTGCCATTTCTTGAAAACTAACCAAAGATTTATGTATGTGTAGTCTGAAATCAAAGGGTCTTGGAGGTTCTCAAGAAGTAGCTGCATGTTTAAAGAAACATATACTTTTAAATGCTAACAATTTTAAGTACATTGTGGCCTTTTGTGATTCTTGCACTGGGCAAAATAGAAATATTAAGCTTGTTTTAAGTCTTCTAGTTACTGGATAGTTCTCGGATTACAGCAGAAAGTTTTGATCTTAAATTCCTAGTAATGACACAGATTTTAGTTTTAACTGAAAAAAGCGCATGTAAAAAGGAAAATATTTTTTCTCCTTGACTGATATGACACTATACTACTAAGTAGAAAAAAGAATTGTTTCATGCTGACTGAAATGCAACATCAAATTTTCTTTCCACTAAGAATGTTGAAAATGTGATTGTGAATCCCTAGACTATGAACTGGCTCAAAATCAAGTAGATAACATTTTTTAAAAATGAACGAAACTTAGCGAATATTTATTAGAAAGTCCTTTTCAAAGTCTGACCGATTTAAAAAAGATAATTTAATGAAAACTACTACAGGTCAACCACAAATATTACTTGTTTCAGTGAGCAAAATGAATTGTATTCAATGCTCGGCCAATTTCAATAGAAAAAAGTAAGATACGATGTCATTGTTGCAGTATATACCAGCTGTACACCATTTGGTTACAAATGGTTACAAAAATCTTGGCACAAAAATTTGGTTACACAATGTTCAATTTTCGAACTCAATTCTAATAAAGCTATGGACTATGGTGATAAGTTATAAATTAATAATTTTTCTGAATAAAGGAATTGTAATTAATGAAATGTATTCTTTTAGAATATTTTTTAATAATATTCATATTGTAAAAACACTAGTTGCAAGTAAAATATTTTTATAATCATTCTGACTTTTCATTAAATTTTGTTAACTCCAAAAAGTAGGAGAATTTTATTGGTAATTATGATAAAATTCTTTTTCTATTGTTTAAATTAAATGTAAATAACTTTTTATTTCTCTATAAAACATGTTAACCAACAATTACAGTAATAAAATAAGTCATTAATTAACTAGAGTTAATAACTTTAGGTCAGTTTTCTCAGTTTTGGGTGATGTTGAATTAATCACATTGGCTTCTGAATGCCTCATATAGCCTTCTGAAGAAGCAGAATCTCACCAGTGAATTAGACTATGACAATAAACAAAAAGCAACTACATAAAAATAATCTCTAGATAAAATATGGTCATATTTTATGATTATAGAGGCCAAACAGATTTTAAAATTTTATCTAATTTTCACTTTGTATCTGAACCACCAGGATGTAAACCCAGTATTGGCTGATTTATAGTCTATAGTAAGTTCATAAGTAATCATTCCAATCTATGTTTATACTACTTCCAGACATGAGATTGTAGTACTCATCCGCAACACTTTTGCAGCTCATCACTATTTGCTTTTGTAAGCATGTTCCTAACACCAATTTGGAAATTGTGATCTAGATTCTGATTCTTCCTTCAACTATAATTTTATTAGTATAAAGAAGAGAATGTATTTTCAGATGTCTGCCTGCCTTAACACACAGTTGGAACATATCTGATAACATTATTAATGTTACAAACACAATTTTCTCTTCATTAAAAATAATATGCTTTGAAAAAATAAAAAATGGTGATGTTCATTACTTAAATAAAACTTACTTTTACTGCTCTTGAAAGGTTTGTTTGAATAATTTATTTTAAAACTATTGCTGATCAAATGCATGGCAAATTAAAAATAAATGAGATATCTGTATCTTTTTTTTTGGTATAAAAAAATTTAATTTTTTCTTAAATTTTATTTTTTCAGGTCCTAAGAATTGAATATTACATTTGCTTGTAAAAAAAGTGATTCTGCATTTACTCACAAATGATGTGAATGAGTGAGTGCAAAACATGGTTTGGGCTGTTTCAGTATAATTGAGAGGAATTTTCACCTACATAATAGTATGTGAAAATTGGGTAGCTCACTAACAGTGGGTTTTAGTTGGGAAACTTGTCCCAAAGAAGATGAAAACCATTCCATTAGCAGGAAAGGTAATAAGGTCACAGAATGTAGGGATGTTTGTGGCATAATCTTCATTGACTTTCTGCAAAACAAATGAAAAAGAAGTCCTTTTTTACAAAGACAATGAACCAGTTTACTCTTCTGCAACTGCAAAAGTGTTTCTTCATGGGCTTATCAAACATACCTCATATTATTCATACAGGTTTACAAAAAATGTTATTAGCACAACTGTCTAATACCTCTTAATTTGAATTACAGTAATGAATTACACTTGAGTGTCATTGTCATGCGGCACACATCCAACCTATAGGAGAGTTTATCTCATACTTTAACCAGCATGTCTGGAATAATAGAAGTGACAGCTTCCTTTGCCTCCAATTGGATAGATCAGTACTTACAAATCTGGTAGTGGGGGTGTGCACATGTACACTATCCTTCATAAAACTTTGAGGAAAGAAAAAAATAACATTGAGAATCACCTTGAGAACTGCAGCAAACAAGCTCTGTTATCGGGTTCATGCAGCAGTCAGGGAAAACATCATTTAACTGGTCTTGTACAGAGTTATGCCAGTGAGGAGGCACACCATATTGCTTCCAAAAAAAAATAATTCTCTGGTCCACCTTGCAGTTGAGGAAAGAGCCATGTATGCAGCATATCCAAATCAGCAACTTCTGTTATGATTGTTTCATAAAAAAAACACTGTCTGTAAACTTGCTGTCAGGACACTGCACAGAAACCATTAAGTTTTGGGGAGTCCTTTTCACATTGAAAGAGTTAATGGGGATTTTCTGACCCCCAGATATGAATATTAGGTGTTGTATTTCCTAATAAGATGAAATATTGACTCAACATAACACAATCAAGAAAGCATGAAATCTTCATGCTGGAACATTCTGTTTGTAATGTTGACACACACAATGTTCAAAGCCTCTAATAGCTGTGAACAGTATGGACGCATTTGTAAGGGTTTTCATTAAGTCATTCCACACTGTTAACAATGGCACCACTAGTTTGCCATTGTTAACCATAGCTTGTTTGCCACTGTTGGGACCTTCCTAAACAGATTTTTTAGGACTATGCCGGAAAGATTCTTCCTGAAAAAATGTTCAACATTTTCTTCAGACACTGTTGGTTGTGCCATACTCTTCCTTTTACACAGATATTTTGTCATTTCAAACTGATTATATCATCGATGAACGTTATTGTCATTTGGGGGATTCACAATTAAACTTTCTATGGAACACACATTGAACTGTAACTACAGATTCACATTTTTATTTTTTTTATTTTAGCTTTAAATCAACAATGTATACCTAAACCAAAGATTTAACAAATTTAAACTTCTGATATATTAAATTTGTTAGATCTGAGTTACTGGAAATATATTTATGTTCAAAAGAGAATATGATTTTCAATAAACAATGTTACCAGTGCAATAAATTTTCTTATCCTTTCAAAATACTCCCCTAAAGTCTATTTGCTAATTTCATAACTTAGCAAAGACCCTGTTTTTTTTAGAAGCCCAATAGAAAATGCATTTAGATAAAATATAGACACTGGTAGTGATTTAATGAAACAGGATGACTGGAAATACAAATTTCATTACAAAAAGTAAAAGATAAGAAAAATTATAACTAAGTTGATAGAAAAATTGAATCAAAACACATATGTATTACATTTATTTATTATACGTACCTGCTGCTGTTCAATTATTTGAAACATCTGCATTGCATCACATTCTACCTTTTCTAAACATCTTTGTAAATTCTCAATTTCACACAATAGTTCTGTAATTCTTTGCTCTGCAGCCTTTAACTCTTGCTCAACACTCATTAAATGATTAAGTTCAGCTCTTAAATTATCTCTTTCTTTCTTCAACTGAACTGGGTCTCCATCTCCTTGAAATCCTTCAGTTCTTTTGCCTCTTCCTTGAGATCCTTCAGTTTTTTTTACTTTTCCTTGAGGTCCTGCAGTTCTTGAAGAAATACTTTTATCCTGAATAAAGTTAACATTCATCAGTTATCACTTATGTTCTTGTAAAATTAATAAAGTACAACACAAAGTAACATGTTTAATAATATTCAGACATGAAACTTATTCCAAGATTTAATTATTTTTTTTTTTTAATTGTTCACGAGAATTTTGCTGGAATTTTATTCAGGGAAGAGGATTAGTATCTTAATAATGAATTATCCATTATTTGGTATCTTAAATATCTATGAATGGTCAAACACCTGTTAATTGTTCATTTTTTTTTCTTTCCAATCACATTAAGTTATAGGTCTTTGATCAGTTTCCTAACTAGAAAGGACTATTAATAGAGAACTACTAACAGCAGTAGATCATTAAACCTTTGACTATTAAGTCCTCAACTCTAGAACTTTGAAGTTAATCACCAGCCTGTTATATGATTATCCTTCTGGATAATTTATACAGAACATACTCTCACAGCATCAAAAGAGTTTTGTTCAAAAAAAATTAGAGGCTTAACTTTAGAAGTTGATTGTTATCCTAAAAGTCAAAAGGAGAGTTATGATTACGCCTCTCTTTTAGTTGCCTTTTCTGGCAAGATGGGATGCTGTATAGAGTTCTAACTTGGTTGCATGTTTCTTGTAGAGAAATAAATATAAGGCATTTTAGTAAAATCTGAAAATAAAAATAACAGCTCTATAAAACTTAAGTGCTGGGCTGGTCTCTAATCCTTCTGATACTTTTATCCAATGTGTTTATTGAATTTATGAGCAGTGGCGGCTCACAGCTAAAATTAATGGGGGTGCTGCTACAGAAAATTTTTTTCTGGGTCTTTTCAAGGCTATGATTAAATTTTTCTGTAAAATAAAATAACCAAAAAAAAAAAGAATGAATCACAGAATAGCTTGAAGCAGGATAATAATCTAATCCTACACTATCACATTCAAGAACATGATACACAGCTTTAAGCACATTGTGCTTAAAAACTGATATTTGGTTTAACCAAATAAATAATAAAATGCCAATTCAGGTAATATTTTTTAGTATTATTAGACAATAACTTAATAAAATGTAAGCTTAAAAACACTATACACCAATGGTGCTTAATTTAAATTTCTATGCACACAGAAGCAAATAGATATTAGTTTTTACAAATTATCTCCTCTTTTGCTCTTTCAGCATGTTTTTGGCAATCAAAGAGCCCTTGCTTTCTGCCATCTTCTGATCACTACCGAAAAACAACTAAACCATTTTCATATTCCTTCCACCGACTAAACTAGAAAAGGGAATGAACAAGGAATGTTCCATACACACATGTAGTAAAAAAAACTACCTTCCCACCACAACACCAGAGTCGGCACTGTGCTATTGCAGCCTTGCATACAGCTTCCTATGTGCGCATGCGCACAACAGCCAAACATCACGCCACTGGAACTGTGAGGCACACAGTTCCATACAAATGTTTTTGTTATCTTTTTCATAAACTGTAGGATGACTACTGACATTAAGCTTAAAGATTATATATTGTAAAAGTATGAAGAAAGAATTAAAGAAAAAAGGACTCATTAAATGTTACTGATAATATCAAGTGGGAATAGGGGATATGAAGCTGCAGTTCCACAGTGCCTACACGTGAGCTGCCATTGCTTATGAGGATGGTTTTAGTTGTAAACTTATCCAATAACATCATAATCATCATAACATCATAAGCATCATTCTTTGTGTAAAGATTTTTTTGAGTTGCTAACTAAAATCATAATCTGTAAGGTATGGTTCCTTCAAGTGAATTTTTTTTTACTACTTTGTTCATTAATCTCGAGTGAAATGTTGAAATATTAGCTACTTGACAGAAAATTAAAGGTACCATGATTTTCATAATAGGTAGGTGATTTTAGACACTTTAAATAGTGAGACTATTCTAACGTGGAGATAATTGACCAATGCAATTGAGGTTCTCTTTCAGTGTGAAAATGTTGGGAAATAGTTGTGTGATGGAAATAGTTGCAGTCAATATACCTGAGTATACCATGGAGGAGCGAGCTTCTATAGTGCAGTGGAGATTGAGGCTGGGCAAGGGCCCAGTAACAGATGGCAAAAACAGTGGAGGTAGTCAGAGTGGTCATTGAAGTTGCACTGCTGGAACATTGCACTACATTAAAGCTACACTACTGAATACAATGAACAGTTTTTTTTAAAAAGATGGATTCTAGAAGAATGAAAGTGTGCAAGGTTAGTATTACTAAAAAAAAAAAGGGTGGAAGAAGGGTGAATGATCCCTCAGATTATAGGCCAATTTGTTTTATCAGTGTTCTTGGGAAAGCAATAGAGATAAAGCTTTCTGTAGTACTTGTAGAGGAAGTTGTCTGTAGAATGGTCTTAGATGTTAAGAATTCATTTAATAACGTAACTTGGTAGATGATCATAGAAGAATTAGACAGAAGAAAGTTAGTCCTTATTTGAATAGATTTTTGCAGGAATATTTTGAAAGGAGGCGACTTTTTGCAACTGCAGAGAGTGAGAGGTGGTTGTTGCTATGAGCGTGGTGTTCCACAAGGTTCTGTTTTGGGACATACATTTTGGAATTCGCAATATGATGGACTGCTGAATCTCAATTGGTCAGAAGGAGTTGAGCCTATAGCATTTGCAGATGATCTAGCCCTGGTTTGACAGCAAGAGATATAGAGGATGTAATGATAGAGGCGAATGTATCTATTGAGATTGTTAGGGAATGGCTTTTAGAAAGAGGATTACAGATGGCTGTGAAAAAACAGAAGTAATCCAGATGACAGGTAGGAGAAGGATACCACAGTTCAGTATTAAGGTTATGGACCTTGAGATCTAGCCATCCCTCATAGGGAAGTATCTTGAGTATGACTGAATAGGAACAGGAAATTCACTGCACATGTGGATGAAACTGTTAAGAAAGCAAAAAGGACAGCTTCAACCATAATAAGGTTGATGAGAAATGTGGATGGTCCTAAAACTTTGATGAAATTAATTGCATTTACTGCTTCTTCAGTTGTGCTAAATTGCTGCATCAATCTGGAAGAGAGCTATGGAAATACAGCGCTATAGACAGAAATTAGATAGCCTACAGAGAAGTATAACACTTTGGGTGGACAGGGCATAGTGCATGTTTTCCTTAAAAGACATGTTGGTCACAGCAGGTGTCCCTGCTGATGAATTTGTTGATCCTGGAAAGATCAGAGAAGAGTGAAGGTATGAATAAGTTGGAAGCAAGGGAGAGCTTGCTTAGGTGGTGGCAAGCTATCGTTGGTAGGTGGATGTACTTTCTCATTTCAGCCAATAGGAGCTGGATAGGACAAAGTCATGGAGAGGTGGACTTTTGGATGATCCAGTGGCTTATGGGCCATGGGGCATTCAACAGTTAATTGATAGGAGAAAGAGGCTCTCAGCTGTATGTAGGTATTGCGGAGACAAAAATACAGTTGATATACTTTTTTGTGTGTCTGAGATGGCTAGCAGATTTGTTGAATATGCAAGCTCAGAGGCGGTGATGCAGTTTATGTTATTACAAAGTGAGATTGGATGAAGGTTATGTGCTAATTGCTTCAAGAGCAGTCTTACAAGAAAATATGCAAGAAGATTAAAGTGTGGAGAAGTACTAAGAGTGGAAAAGTAGCTGCCTATTGGGTTGGAGCAGGGAGAGGATATCCTGGACAAGGAAGTGGTTGGGTACCATCAGCTGTAGTCAGCTGTTGTTGAAGTGTCTAGGACTAGTCTGAAGTCCTGTGGTGAGTGCAACATGCTCCTGAATAATACTGAAAGGTGGGTATTGGGCATGCTGTATAAGGGGAAGGGGTTTTAGTTGCCAAGAGCCTGTACAAACTACCATTTGTACAGGCAGGTAGTGGCTGGCAGAGCTTTCCCTCCACAAACATAAAAAAAGAAAAAAAAGGTGATTTAATCATAATCAGCACTGTTGGTGTTACTATATAACGTTATAACTTCTAGATAAATGCAAAGGTGGGTTTTAATTTCATGTTTGTTTTGTATCATACAGAATTAAAGCAAAAAGGCTTTTGCTTAAATGGCTTTGTTGATTTCAATTTGTGCCCATTGTTTCCATTTAGGTCGATTTGTATGGCCTTGTGCAAGAACAAGCTGTTAAATAAGTTTGAAGCATGAGCATGTTTTCAACTAGCTATAATAGCAATCTAGACAATTTAAATCTTTAATTCCCAAATGTAGCAACGTGAAAAAAGGGGGTATGTGTTTCACTTTTGTGGTACATGTTCAAGATTTTCTCAGTACCTATTGTGCTGTTTTCAACTCATATAATAAATCACAGAATTATTTGTCATGTTCCCCCCGAAGGTAAGCCATTAACTGAGCTGTCCAAGTAATAAGATCTGATACTTAAAAAAACACTGGGTAGTTTAGCGTTATATTATAGTTTTAGAAAATAAACTTTTAAATTTTTATTGCCAAAACAGAGCAGGTTTTGAGTTTGTCATAAACTACCAGGAATCATGTAATATAGAACTGTAGTGGGCATGATAAAGTTGTTGTGGGTAGTTAAGTCAAGGATTATTTGTTTGTACTTGATAAAACTATACAAAATGATTATCATGTTATTAAGTTTTTTCTTGTTTTTCTGAGCTATGTGGCAAGATTATTTTTCATGAAGTAGCAAATTTCATTTCAGTGATCCAATGATTTATTATGACTGTTTTACGATTTGTTTCATGATTTTTTCATCTGATTTTTCATGACTACTAAATAATTAGCATAGATGGAGGATATTTTTATCCATTTTAATTACTCCATCTTCTAGGACATTGTATCATATTTAAGTATAATACAAGATCAAAACAATGGAGTTAGAATTACATTATCGCTCATCAAATCAGAATTACAAGGCATTTATTAAACAAAATGTTTCCTTGATTCCATGACTGACACAGCCAGTAAGTCAATTAATGATCATTTTCATTTAAGTGTAAACATCAAAAGGAACACATCAATAGAAGAAGACATGATCACCATTATTTTCAGAGGCAATTCTATAAATTTGTAGTTCAAGACAACATCCCCTGAATAAGCACTGTTGAAGTTGGCTTTTAAAACATTGGTGTCTTGTAATGTATTTTATTGTTGCACTATTTCTTTGACTATTTTATCTTTAAAAATGATAGACAAAAACAATTTTAAAATGAAATCAGGATAGAAACTTTAGCTATTAAACTCAAGTAAAAAATGGAAGGCCTTCCTCATCGATTAATTTAAAAAAATTCATTATTTTGTTTACTACTATTGATATGATTTTATTACAATAAAAGTAACGGGGATATAAAAATATGCATATTTATTACTACTTTCTTAAGATTTAATAGTTTAATGATAATCATTCAGTGCCTTTAAAAAGTTAAGTTTGACTGTAATAATTTAAAATATTTAAAAGTGGTCTATAATAAACAATAGGTTCAGTACTACTAAAATGGATTAAGAGCATTATTTGAAACTATTAGGCAATATAATTTGTTAACTAATTTAGGAAGAAAATGAAGACTTGAAATTACAGATTTTTCCAAACCAGGAACCATAATTACCGTGATTCATGGTAATTTGTGAAAATTAAGCTAGCTGAGCAATTATGTATCTAAAAAAACTGTTAAGTAGTACTTCAGAAAATTGTTTATAATTAAGAAATTAATTACGCCACTTACATCATCACCTTCCTTTGTCTCCAATTCAGTATCCTGCTCATCAGGCTTAACATCAGTTTCTTCAACTGGTGGTATTTTATCTTTAGACCCGCTCAGCTCAATCTGAAATTTTACAGACCATAGTTTCAATATTTAATTAATAGTTTGATGAAATGCAAGAATATCACAGTACTTTTTTGTAATAAAATGTAAAGAATCTTGACTGCCTCTACTGGTTGTTTGGACAACAGAAGACCAGCATTTCACTTCTAATTTGATGGCATTATAATCCATTAATCATCAGTAATAATTTTACATAATAATTGTATTTATTAAATAATTGAAGAGTAGAGAGAGGATAGATGAGGTTGGTAAAAAAGTTTGTTTACAAAAATACAAGGTCTGTTCAGAAAATAACCGAACATTTTTAATTATGCGCCAACGGAGATATTTAGTGATGTGCGGTTGGCAGCATTGTGTTCCGCATAACCTCTGTAACCAGATGTTCTTGGATTGTTGATATTTCGTCTAGTTTTCATATTATTTGAGTGCTATGTGTTTAAATTGTTAGTAGCGATTTTTGTAATATGCGATTTTCGGGAACAACGATACAATGTATAATTTTGCGTGAAACTGGGGAAAACTTTCACAGAAACGTTTCAACTTTTGAACCAAGCTTACAGAGATGATGCTCTGGGTCGTACGCAATGTTATGAATGGTTTTCACGATTTAAAAGTCAGTCGTCACGTTTTAGTGACTGTCGATTGAAAATAACCCTAGAACTGGAAAGTCTTCAACTTCCAACTGATGACACCCGCGTTCAGAAAATTAACGATCTGGTGCGTGCAAATCGCCGATTGACTGAGAACTTGCGTAAGAGGTAGCATTTTAATTGGGTCATGCAGTGACATTTTCACTGAAGAATTGAATATGCATAGAACTGCAGCATAGTTTCTTATTAGTTTGATGCTCCAACAGCAGAAAGAACAAGTGGACGTTTGTCGGCAACTTCTTGAACAAGCCAATGACGATGAAAAATTCATGCAAGGATCATAACGGGAAACGAAAGCTGGGTTTATAACTGTGAGACAAAATTTCAATCACAACGGAATGGCAAAGGATCTCCACGCCCGAAAGCACGTCAGTCCAATGTCAAAGTGATGGTCTCAGCTTTTTCGATTTTAATGGAATTGTGCATCTTCAGTTCTTGCCTCAAGGTGAAATGGTGAACCGTGTGTACCATTTAAGGTGTTTTACAACGGTTATGGGAAAAAATCTGCAAAAAGAGACTAGAGTTGTGGCGAGACAACTCATGGTTCCTTCACCACGACAAATGTGTCCGCACACTCAGCGTTTGTCAATTCGTCAGTTTTGTGCCAGAAGGTCAGATCTACTTTGTGCGAGTAGGAAGGCTCTCAGCCTCCCTACTTGCCAGACCTGGCTCCTTGCGGTGTTTTTATTTCCAAAATTAAACTCAGTGATCAACGGATGCCGTTTTGAGACTAATAAAAGTAAAGCATAATGTATTTAGAAGGTGATAATAAACCATATGGTTTAGTACAGTTGTGTTACAAATTGAACTTGCTGACAAGAGCAATAACAGTCATTGCTTCAGTTTTTGACCCAACCTTAAAGATATTATGTTGTACTGCTTGGTTAAAATCAAGATCATGATTAATACCTTAAAAATTAATTAAAATGATTAACATTAACACCCTAGAGTTATCACTGACTGCTTTGACCAATGCGTTTGTTGATTACACTGGTCAATATAAAATTTGGAATTGAAAAGGGAGTAGGTGTTCTATACAATATTTTATATGCTGAAAATGAATATGTATTCTGAAACAATCCATCATATGTAACATTCTTAGTTACAAGCCCTTAAATTTATTTGTTTCATCATTCGTGGAAAAAACAACATAAGTTAGTACATATGTATTAGTTATTCACAACTGATTTATATTGTGATGCATGCTATAGACTTACATTTGATATATAACAGTCAAATGATGAAGTCAGACATGTATGTATAGACATGAGTCAACTAATGAGAAATTCAATGTGATGAAATTTTCTTCAGTATGAGTTCAGCTCTTGGTATGACTTTGTGTTCTTTAGTTGTGGTAGTGGTTTTATCATGCACTTATTATAAAGATTGTTCCATAAGTGATGATATAAATTTAGTTGGAAAGATTTTTATGACTGAACAATATTTGGTATTATTTTATTGAACATCAGGATTTGTTAAGTTTGTGTATGTGCATTTTGAGCTGTGTTTTATTGCACAGTAATTAAGTATTTGTAAATTAAAACTTAATTATTTCTGTAATATTTCAGTTTACTTTCATTCATTAAAGTATTTTGAATTTTACACTGAATAAAAATTAGGCTAGTAAAAATTCTCCAAATATTTTTTGTTACGTTAATGGAGAATTCACCATGAAAAGTCAACAAAAACCAGTATAGAATCTGCTGAATACTGCTTACAAATGTTATTTTGACTGCCAATTGGGAAACGAAGATAAATCCTGGACTCCAAGTGCTACGTTTAACTAATCCAGAGGTTACAAGGAAAAAATAGCATTTGCCTGTTGGTGTACCCATGATTGGGTGAGGAGCCTACTAACCACTGGGTGAGGGGAGCCTATTTTTGCTTAACAAATGTTACTGGTTTCAATTCAAACAACAAAAACAGTATTGCCTACCCAAATTTTTCTTCAGTTATGAGCCTAGTAGTATTTCATGGTGTTCATTTACTGATTTCAATTGCTCCAACTTCTTTGAAAGAGAGATTTCTGATTCCCCAAAAAGCTCAACTGATAAATCCTCAAATTCAATAGATAATTACATTCCACAAGAATCAAATACTGAACCTCACCTCATCACACAAGCAGAACAAAGAGACCTAATTCATGACATGTATTTGTTGAAACAACATGCAGAACTCCTAGGTTCACGTCGTAAAGAATGGAATTTATTAAATAAGGAACTAAACTTTAAATTGAAACAAAAATTTAGTGAAATATTTTAGAAGAGGCGGTTTTAATTTGATGCTGCCATGATGTTAGGGGGCTAATGTCTTAACTAGACATTGAATATGTTATTCATTATCAGTGTTTATTTTTAGACTCGTCAAGAAGAAGCTTAAAGGTAGTTGTTGCTATAATACTGATAAGAACATGCTGTAGGAATGAAAGAAACATATGTCAAATATTTTAAAAGCTATTAAGTATGATGAATACTCATAGCAAATCATTGTTGACCTGAAAGTGATAGGGTTTCTTCTCAATCTCCAGAGTGGCTCTACAAATATATGTGTTTCTTGTGTTTGTGAAATAGTCAGGTAAATACACACAGTAAATACTAAATGTGTTTAATAAATAGACAGATAAATACTACGCAGTTAATGACTGGCCAAAAAGAAATCTGTTTACCCAGGAAATGAAAATGTTGGCAATATTTCCCCTGTCAAAGCAGATCGTATTATTTTACCACTTCTACACAAAACTATGCCTGATGAAGAATTTTATAAAAGCATTAAATTAAGATGGAGAGATGACTTATTATTTAGCTGAGGTTTTTTTCACAACTATGTGAGGCCAAATTAAAAGAGGGAATATTCATTGGGCTACAAATAAGCAAATTAATTTGTGAAAATATATTTGACAACAAACTGAATCCTAAACAACTAGCAGCATGGAAGTCATTCAAAGACGTCATTACCATAATTACAAGTGTAATTATAAAGGGGACTTAATATACCAGTTAAGTCCAGTTACTTGAGATTAAAAAAAATGTTAGTGATGGGATTTCTGAATTATTTTTTTGTGCCATTAAGGTTACCAACCAGTGTACTGCTGTAGCTATCAATTACACTTTTGCAAACAAAAATAAAAAATATTCATGTCTTTTATTAATATGAACTTCATAAACTGCTATCAAAACTGCTTAATATGAACTGCTATAAAATCCTCCTTTCTGTAGAAAGAGATGTTTGATTTACAAATTTAAATAAATTAAAATCCAAACTACAATATAATCCTGGAATCTTGTATTTGAATTTAATAAACCTAACTGTAACTGGCATATATATATATCATTAACTTTTTTTTGCAATTTCCATTTTTCATTATCATGTCTACTGTAAGAATCTAAATTCAAATCTAACATATGTATTGCCACAACTAATGTTATGCATAAGTGTGAAATATCTAGGAATAAATATAATACATTAAAAAGTAAATAAAAAAAGGCTTAGTAAAATTAAATCAGATTATTTTTCTAAAAACAAAACTATCAAATAATAAACCTAGGTCATTATGGGTATATGCAGTAAATTTATAAGCATGATGAGATAACTTTACAACTTAAAAAATGGTAGATAAACTATTGAACTATAAGTGTGTGGTTTAATTATTATTTTGGCAATTTAATTCTGTTTCTTATGGAAATTAAAGAAACTTATGAAGATGATATAAGCCATTGATTTCTAATCTGTTTATGCTGTTGAAATTCTATCAAAATGCATTCACCTAGTCCATCATGTAGTTTAGTTAAATATTATACCTGTAGTATTCCTTAGAACTTATTATTGAGGTTTTATTGTCTGATTTTTCATATTTAATCATTTTTTACTAAAGCGAGTTGCTTTTCTAAATTAAAACTTACCAATTGTGCATGTATATAAACTTGTTATAAGTTCAGTTTATTCAATTATTAGTAAATAGCATTAAATAAACGACTGAAAGTATCGCTCACAAAAGGTTAGAATCCTTTAATTAATAACGTAATTCCAGTGACCAGCAGATCAACTTTAGAAACAATTTTACTCTTCTTCAGCTAAACTGATTATTTAAATTCATGACTTACCTAGAGCTTTTGGTATGTCATGAATAACAAAATGATCATATTTTAAAATTCAGGCCATCTTCTATAGTTCATGTAATCGTTTATACAATTGTTTTTGAAGTACGGATATTAAATTAAGTACGGATGTTGAGTTGTCAGTAAATTCAAATCTAAAAACTAAATTAAATTTCAAGAGTACTAAATTAAATTTCGAGTGGTGTTCCTTAGTTCTATACTTTCACCATTGTTAATTTTAATTTATATTTCAGATCTCCCAAAGTATTACTATTTCTAACAAAATGAATATATTTGGCATTGTGTTGGGATTGCACATAGTTAACCAATCTACGAACGTTTTCGGTTTTTTCCCTTCTCAATACGTGCAATTTTTCTCTACCATAATTTTAATTCATTATTCAGATCTACCTGGCAACCACTTCTTATGTCACTGGCATAGAATTCTGTGAGCAAAGTGAGTGCGGAAATTTGAGACGGCAGGGGAAGAAGATCTGGGATTGTAGGTAAAAGGCACTGAAAGCCTTTCAATATTTCCTTGTGTTTCAAGAAACGTGAATCTAGTTGGGACATGAAGGAATTAACTAAAGTTCTGGTGTCACTGATAAATCCAAGTTTACACGTTTTTTTTGCTCGCGCTGTCACGCGAGGGATTTGAATGGAGGACCCCACCCTATTCAAGATTAGCACAAATGAAAATTTTAGAAAATTCTTCAAAATTTTTACATATACTCGTACATTTCATTTTACTGTTAATATCTTCAGCAAGGTTTACTGCTTCCACGAGATCAATAGTTGAATTCTGCAGGAATTTACACAATGATAGAGACTTAAAGAAATCAGTCTCTGAATATAAAACAGCGATGTCACAAATTGACAGTCAGTCAAAGTACATAAAAATGAATTTCCTTGTGAGGACGAGTCTTTGTCATTCCATTCTGACGTGCTTTGTACGGTTGCTAATAGGGCCATACAATTCCACCACTGCGGCCACGGAATTATATCTTAACAACCAACGTGTTGCACAAAGTTGAACGAGTTTTTCACGGCGTGAAGTTGTAGTTTGTACATTTCACTTATCGCCGATTTTAAAACATGTTGCCTTTTAGAGGTATTAAAAAATTCGTAGACTCGATATCACCCATACAGTTTCTAATGGCCGTTACTTCACAAGCACTGGATGCATCTAAGTAGAGGCTGTGTGCTGAGCAATTAACATATAAAGCTGACGGAATTATTTCCTTTACATTTGCCTGGACTCCGTTTATATTTCCTGAGATGGACATAGCTCGTCATACCCTTGACCTTGAATCTTATTTATGTTTACATTTAATGAACGCAATTTGTCCAATATCGCATTGAGGTTCCTTTTCCGGCCACATCATATAATGGCACGGATTGTGGAAAGTTATCCTTTACAGTGAAATTTTCTCTATCAACATAACGAACACGCAATGATAATTGTTCTAAGCCTGATATGTCTGACGTCTCATAGAGAAGTCAGACGAGAATAGAGAAACAACTGGAGACAATCAGGTCGTTGCACAATTCAATATTTAATTCTGTATTCTAGAACTGGTGTACTGCACATTTTCAACACTACACATCAACATATTTTTTAATACAGTATCAGTTTTACTTCGAAAGCGAACAAGTGCCCTGAAATTGCAATCATTTTCTTCTGGTTCTTGGTCGATTTCGACCTCTATTCGTACCAAATCCCTGTTGGCCTTGCAGAGCGGTACATTGATTCCCACAAAATAAAATACTCTTAATAACAGAAATAAGTTTTTTCCTGTTCTCCAGTTTCTTTTGAGTTGTTACAGTATCTATTAGCACATTTATTGACTTTCTTCCCACATGAAATTTTTGTCAAAGTACCGGGTACCTGTAAACTTTCTTTGTGATAAGGACACTTCTTATGTTCTGAAAATCGCTCGACGGCATCCTTCCAATTGTCAAATTTCTCACTACAAAGTTGGCCTAAGGGTTGTTTGCCAGATTAAACAGCATTTCTTGGAGCAAAAAGTACACAAAATTTACAAAAACTACCTCCCTTAAATTTGGAATATGCAAGCCACTTCTAGCAGTAGAGCCATTTGCAGATTTCTGAAATCGGATATTTTTCTTTACTTTTGTTGGAAAAACAAACCCTGGATTTGGTTCCCAGATACTGTACAAGATATCTATTTTTTTATTAGATAAGGCTTTTCCTACGTAAACACCAATATCATAAGCGTGTGGTTCACTGGAACTTGATGTTGAAGCTTCTGGAACTAGAACAATACCCTTATTACTTCTAAACGATTCAATGAGCATGTCAACATTAATGAGTGATGTCTATGTAAATTCAATACCAGCCGAATTTTCACAGGAGGGTGTGAAACTAAGGTTAGGGAAGAACATCTGCGACAGCATTGCCACATTATAGTATCACCATATATTTCTTTGCTGCCATTGCGGCAGCGAAGAAATTTTTGGCAATGTGAAATTTTCACTAACGTTACAAGTATCATTACTGCACGCGACATTTTGCTAAAAAATTGTAAAGTTGAACTTTGAGGTCACTTAAAGAACATATTAAAGAACACGGAACGATTAATGTGAAGTTTCTGTTTAAAAATATGAACTGCAAAATACACAAAACTTTAAACGAACGTTCCACAACAAAATCTTAGTTCAAACTAACGAGTGAATACCGCTGGTCAATAAACAATTTTTCATATATGCACTGCTGCCACTGCAGAGCTGTCCTAACAATATGTTTCACAAGTTAAGTTTATATGGTGTCAGCCTTATTTTATTACAAGGTCGGTATTATCATATCTTCTTAATAAGTATCATGGCTTTGATGGTCTTTTCTCTCTTTCAGTAGACGAGGAGGAGTATATGCGTTGGCTCCCACTGTGCTAGTGACAGCACTGCCGCCTTCTCAGAATGCTGAATGATGGCTACTGTGTTGCACGTTACTATGTTAACTATATCAACTCAGATCCTAATGCAATTTATTTTCCTTCTTCCTATGCTGATCCCATCATCTCCTTGTAGATTTATTATATTACATTGCATCACATCATTTTTTATTATTTTTTCATCAGGATTATATTAAAAAAAACCAAAAACAAGATAGGAAAGATATTAGAATAATTAACAAACAGCACCTAAATCTGAAAACAATTATGGAAATATATATATTTTTTCCTGGGTATTCAACAAGGTTTCATTATCAGTGCCCGAATACAAAATTACCAAAGTAAATGATTAGATTTTGAGCTTATATGGAATGCTAGGTTCCATACTAAAAACAATCTATCATGAAACAATAAAATTACTGAATGTCAAAAGGCAGAAACATGAAAGTTTTAATCAAATGTTTGAATCTACTTAAATGGCCTTATGAAACCTTAACACATTAGACAACATTGATACATTGCTACCTAAGATGTTTCATATGTTAGGCCCTTGTTTAAACTTCTGATGCAATGCTGCATAACAGACAGTCCACAAGGATGTGGTGCACAATTAGTTGGCGGTCACAGCAAACACAAACGTGTACAGCATTCTGAGTGATTAGATACCCATGAGTGAGACTTGTGAGCCCTATTTGCAAATGGCAAATAGTAACCTACTCACGACAGTATTATTCGTACATGAAGAGCGCCATGTCAAATAAATACAGTTAGAATTCTGGGTTCCTCAACACTTGAGAACATGAGAGGCCTCGTAAATTATGGAAATAGGGAATAAACAAACAACAGTTATTTGGTCTAGAAGAGGAGTAGTAAAGTCAAATGTGCTAGTTGGATATCCCAACACCTCGCCAAAAATGAAGCATGAACCTGTGGTTACCCAAGTACTCTTACTGGAGATAAGCACTACTGGGTGGGTATAAGAAGCACTCTTACTTTGCTTTTCTTCCTAGATCAACCATCCAGTCTTTTGGCACTCCTTACTTTGATAACTATTTTCTCTTTTTCTTAACAATTCTTTTTTGTAATATCGTCATAATGTGCTCTTTGATTTTTTATATATTTCAATTAGTTTATCTCATTTGATAAAACTGAGTGCTTTTTCCATATCTTCCCCTCAGTTCAAGCAGTATATCTCTCGTATTGCCACAATAAAAACAGGTATATTAATTTTTCACTTTACACTACCTACCCTAGGTCTTTCTAGTAGCTGTCATATATATTTAGCACCTGAGGTAAAAAGGCATGAGAGTCAAGAAATGGTTGGAGAATATGAATTTCACTGCTGTTATCTTCTTGTACTACTCATAAAATTTAACAGGATGGAAAAGATAATTATTTCTACTAATACTTGCATCTGGAGGGTGCATTTTTTCAATTACCAAATGATTAAGTGCCACTCATTATAAAAATGTATTAATCCCTTCTTCTAGATACTAAAAATATCCTATTTAAACAATTAGATTAACCTGAAAATTATGAAGAAGAAATAATACAGAGCCAAACAGATAAGCTGTCAAGCAAGAAAGCTGATGCCAATTATCTTTTTGAATCTAAATTTTCCAAAAATTATGACCCTTGACATGCTTTTTGTATTAATGTATGTATTAATATATTTAGTCATGAGGAAATAAATGAGAAAATTAATATTTTCTGGCTAAGTACCTCTTTTCTAATTTTTTAGCTTTCCCATTTTTTAGCTGCATAAAAAAAATACAATGGAATAATAAACAATTAGGGATCTCTCTTCTCAATATGTATGTCTCATTAATAGGATGATCTGAATATTAAAAAATAATCATTTTAAAGGATGTGTAGCTAAGATAATTTATAAATAACAATGAAGAAAAAGTTTATCAGATAATTTTTTTTTATTACCTGTAATTCATCTAATTTTTTCTTTAGTCTTTCAATTTCACTTTTCAAAGCAGCATTTTCTTTTTTTAAATCACCTCCTGCTCGACTTAAATAAGTGGCTAATGAACTCAGTTCTTTCTACAAAGAAACCACAACAAACATCATTAATTTTATTCTTCATATAAAGATGAAAACTATGTGTTTTAATCCAGTAAATAGAAAATTTATTTATATTAAACAGGAAACTTGGAGTTACAAGTTAAATAAAAATAATAAATGTACAATACAATAGCAATAAAAAATAACAAAATTGATAATTTTCCTTATTACATTATGAAGAAATCGATGTAAATAATCAGCAAAACTTTTTTTAGTTAACTACTGGCAAGATCATTTCCAAAAAATTCCATCATACAATTTAATTACTGAACCAAATAAAAACTACAATGAGTTATTTAAATATTGTGTTCTGTAGGAATCAATTTCAGTAATTTAACTGTAACTACTTTGGTCATACTCTAAGGTAAAGTGTTTCTTTCATGTATTCCAGAGGTTAAGGGACCATTAAATTAGTACGCTTTTATACCTTCATGTTATTTTATACCCTCTTGTATAATTACCATTAGTTGCAGAAAGGAATTGAAAGATGTCAGTTAATATTTTCAAATTAACATTTTCAAAAGAATGGTTTTATAATGGTTAATTCAAAATATTTTTTGTTTGTCATGATAAATACCAATAATAAGTACCAGTACCATGATGCAGTAATAAGTACCACTTTTATCCACTTGTCTGTTGGGACTTAAAAAATGTAATGCAATTGAGATTTCATGCGTAGAAATAATCTGATCTAACTTAAGTAAAATCTTAAAAGAAATGTTTTTTTTTGTTATGGCTTAATCTTGTCAGAGGGCTCGTAAGTTTATAACTTATGTAGGCAAATATTTTGTCAAAGTTTCATTGAGGTTTTAGTAATTTACTCTGGAAATATATATATAAAAAACAAAACAATTAAGCTAATTGTATCTCTCCCCTAAGTCAGACCGATTAAAAATTTTAGTACTTAAAACGTATAGTAGTGCTTCACTATACCAAATTTTAAGTTCCTACCACTATTTCCAAAAAAGTTGAAATTTAAAAATGGTAGTAAATAACTGATTAATTATGTTCAAAATTTTACAACATCAATGATCCAAATGCAGAAATATTTGAACCAAATGTCACGTTTTAATGACCAGGCAGTCAATAAATTATTGTCAAAATGTTGTTTAACATGCATTATTATATACATACATCATTCCAGAATTTTCCATGGGTTTTTGTATTTTTCATCTGGAGTGGTCATGAAACAGTGAAATTTACAAACCCATCCCCCAGATCTAAAATTTTGAAGATCACCATACTTTCTTTTATAGCAATAGCTGCTGCAGCAGCTAAATAGCTATTTCTGGGAAAGTAAAAGTTACTGACTGATAAGTTTGCTTTCATCTTCTTCCAGTATATCTGAAAGTGTATTGTATTGTATTGAAAGTATTTAATTTATTTTCTCATCTGAATGAAAATAGCATTAGTTGTACAACATGGATTCAGGTAATGAAATATACAAAATGTGCATTAGCTAATTACATGGAAAAGTTAAAAAGTTTAATGTATTTAGGAGAAAAAGCTCTCTCAGTCTTTACATATGCTTGCGATGAATATCCAACAATACATCAAATATACACCACCCTTAAAACAATGTATAAGAAAAATTATCTTAAGCTGAGGTTTTGTATTACTGTTTTTTCATATGTCATGAGCAAACTATGAGCTAATTCAATTTATTCATTCCAAAAAGCATATAATTTTTACCTAACAGGTAAGTTTATAAATTGCATAATGCAGTGGCAAACCTTTTGAGCTTCTAGTTCCGCTTTCTTTTTTTCAGCTTCACCTAGTTGATCCTTTAAACTGTCATTGTCTCTTACAACATCATCAACATCATGCAAACTATCTAAGGCTTCTTCCAACATGTTTTCTCTTTCTTGATCTGCTACCTAAAACAAAATGATTTCTTTCTAATTTAAATCTTTTAATTAGAAAAAAGTTTTGCCAAAATTAAAAAAAAAAAATTCAAGAAAATAGAATTGAAATTTAAACAAAGATCTAGTTACAATTTTTCAAGATTTTAAAAGTTACATAATTAAATATTCTTTTTTTTTTAGCAAAAAAAAATATTCACATGGAAGATGAAAATAGCAAACTGCAGTACAATAAGGATTAAGATTATTAATCATTGCTCTGATGCAATGAATAATGTGGAGTCATTATTGTGAAAGATTCATTTTAAAATGAATGATAATGAAATGTAATAGAAAACAGGATATGAGAAATTAGAAATTGAAAAATACAATAGAACAAAATTTGCAAAATTTTGTTATTTAGATAGTAAAATCAAAGTGTGTCATACATTAACACTGTATCAAATATATGATTAGAGATCAGAAATTCTTAAAAATGTTTCTATGAAGTGTAGCATCTCATGACAATGAAACAAGGACTATGAGGAAATGGACAAAGAAAACAGTGGTAGAAGTTTTTGAAATTTGGTATTGTAGGAGAGTGTTGAAAATTATCTACGTCATTTTCAACTCTCTTCTACCAAAGTAATGGGGAACCATAATTACAGTCTTTTTTAAAAAAACTTTTCTTGTAATTAAGTCAGTCACCCAGGGTTTTGTAAATTAAATGAAGGAAGTATACACAATAAAATCAGTAAAGCAAGACAAAAAACTAAAATGTGTTTTGATAAATGAGGATGCTGGATGTAGGTCAAATGTCAAGGTTAAGAAATAAATATAGAATTGAAAACAGTGGAAAAGTGCATCAAAGAAGTCAAATGATTATTAAAAACGTATCAGTGCTATTAACAGTTATATCTTAAAAGTTAATACTTAAACATATGCAAAAAATTATTTTATAGATGATTACTTACACCAAGTAATACACCAAACAGGGTTTCTAACGGAATGTAGTTTCCTACAGTTGTTTCCTGCAACACAATGATATTTATTTTACCTTACATTATTTTTGTAGTGATAATCAATTTACCAATGCATATAAATTAATTGGCAATACTAGTCTACAGATTGGAAATAAAACGCTATCAAATTTCACTGGATTAATTTTTATGAATCTTTACCAACTTCTAAAGTTTCATTCAGTACTATTTTATTTAACTTCGAGTACTACTGTTACACAAACAAGTTTTATGCATTTTTAATAACTAAATAAACTAATTTAATAAAATTATTAACCAAATAATAAACTAATAAACTAAACAACCTATAAACTAATTTTAATCACTAAAAATGCTGATGTCTGTTCAAATTTTAATGCCTTTATGTAAAAATAAACTTCACAATATACATATAATCTTTAAGATGATTATTTCAGCGCAAAATTTCAAAGCTTATGTAAGAAAACCAACCATTTTCCATAGAGATGGGCAGTAAAAATTTGAGTCTGTCACAAAGGAAAAATTAATTAGGTAATAAGAATAAAAATCAAAGTTTTCTAAAATTTGAAAACTGTATTTAAGTCGTGTTCAAATGGTTGAAATTTTATTTTCTATATTTGTAAATTTAGAAAATCTGGAGAGAAAATGACCAATCAAGAGAGAAATTCCTTTGAAAAACAAATATTTTTCAATGATATTACTAACAATTGTAATGAAGCAGGAACTCTTTTGAAGCAAAGATCTTAAAACAACTTAAGGTAACAAGGTTAGTACTTTATTAAATTCTTATAACCATATTCTTGTAATAAAAAAATAAATTTTTAATTATAAATCAAAGGTTCATGAAAAATAAACTACAAACAATAACAAAAGTTAACTCTCAAGGATAATTGCAAAAAGCAATTTGAGAGAAAATGTTTTTAAACATATTGTGGGAATTTTATTGGTAATTACCTCTATGGCAATTAATTTTATAGTCAATTTTTTCACATAATCTTGGCAAGAGTATTATTATTAATTTATTTTATTTCATTTCTGTTAGTCTCACAACACCTTAGGTCCCAAAAGACATTAATCAACATGTCACAGAGAAGTCTTAAGTGCATGTAAATTTAAATACAACACATAATAAAATATATACAACAACAAAATAAAACAGTAACATGAAAATGTAAAAAAATATTTCAGAATACAATCATTTTACATAGAAAAATGATAAAAACAAAATATGTCATCAGTAGGGTGCAAGATCAGCTTCACACCAGAACATTGAACTCAAACTTTCAGCTGGTAATTAACTTAAAAGTATAATAGATACATATTTATATTAAGAAGAACGGTCATAATTCCTGTTGTCAGTAAAAAATTTATTTATTGTAAAACATGTTTTTTCTTGAAAGATTTTGATGAATCTTTTTGAAATTATTGATCGAATCAAACGTTCAGAGGAAGCTTATTACACTATTTTTACACTTGCATAAAAAAGTAGTTTTTCAAAAAGCAGCACAGTTTTGTGCTGTGAAAATGAAAATTGAATGGCAGATATTGTAATCATGATTCTCAGATAATGATATAAAATTTAGATGGATGGAACTTACAAAGTATAATTATATTAGTTAAATAGATAAATAAATTTTAATATATTTAATGTCTAAAGCTGGAACTTGCACAATTGTCATGGGCAGACAGAATAAATGAAATCTCTTTTTTATATATTTCGGGTACTTTCCAATTGTCCTGCGGATGAACTCCAAATATTACTTCCAAGTCAATAATAAATACACATAACCATAACGTACCACTACAGAGCTAATGCTAAAATAATGGAACGAGGATAAAATTAGAAAATAAGACTTTTTTTTAGGTTTTTGTTAAGTTAATTACTGTTTGTTTTCTAAATAAAAAAGGAAAAAAACTTTTAATCATTTTTAATTTTTAGAAACAATAAATTAATAAAAAAAGTTCCAGTTTTTCATTCTTTTAAACATAAATTAAAACATTTTATTTTAAAGTTTATCAAGTCCTTATTCTTTTTTTACCAGTGTATTAATAAAATAATTAGCTCTTTTATTATATTTATTAATAGAATCATTTATTGACTAGAAGTTGAAATAATCTTAAAGATTTAAAATATTATACAATTTTACATAAGCTGACAAATAAAAATAAGTATAACAAAAAAAAAAAATGATTAAAAATTGTAATTTCTCAATAAAAACTCTTATTCATTACAAACAGGTGTCAAAATAAAAAAAAAATTTAAAAGAATAATATTTGGCTGTTAATTAAAATGTTACAGTAATGTTTTTTAAATGTACTGAATGAAAATAATTTTTAAGATTGCATTCACTAATTTAAACACTTACAAACAACGGCAAAAATTATTGAAAAAATTATACACTATGTACTCACATAACTCTTAAGCAATTCCAGTATATGGCGTCTTCTTTCATTGTTATCCAAACACCAAGCTCTATTATCAGTACAAGAATTAAACGCCTTAAGTCTCCCATCACTACGTTTTTTTGTTAACCTCTGCAGAACCTCTTCTGATCTGGTTCTAAACACTCTTTGTTTTTTATCTATAAAGGTTGACATTTTGATGACTGTACCATCAACTTAAATACAAATTACAAAATAAAATGAAAGATTAATATTATCATTCCTGATGTTAAAAATAAACACAACAAATCAGTTTTTAACTGCTAATTTAGATGGAATTAAGAAATTATGAATCTTAAATCTTATAGTCTACATGACTGTAAATGAATGTATTGCAGAGGACATTGTTGTTAAATGGAACAATTGGTGAATCAGCTGTTTTTATTATATAGGTAAAGAAATATGAAGCTTATAAAAACAGTAAAATTATCAATTTCTTTTACTTAAGTTGTTATTATAATTAAAACTAGATAACAACAAAACATGTTAAAGGTTTGTTATGAAAAATACCAACTCGGTAAATAAAACAAAAATATATGTATACATTATTCTATTCAGAAATAAACAAAAGAAAAATCTGTCTTTGTGGTGTAATCCATGAGCAACTGACCAAAAAAATAACAAATAACATTCTGTTTGAAACAGGTTTAATGTGACTTCTCTACTTATGCGAGGTAAGTAATAGGATAAGTATTACTATCAGATGTTACAACAAATTACATACTATGATATTGTAAGTCAGTACTGGCTATACAAACTCATGAAACTATTTAATGAGCCTGTCTAATCATTAATCAAGTATAGAAGATGTGTGTAAATGACTTTTTTCACAATATGGTATCTTGTAAGCTTTTTTGATATTTTCACATTAGGAATGTTTACTCTATGATATTACATATATATAAAATAAAACGTGGATGCTAGTATTAGATTATATATATATATATATATATATATATGTGTGTGTGTGTGTGTGTGTGTAGTGTAGTGTGTCGCGGCTTCGCCCGCGCTGTATGGTTATTTGCGTTTCCCGTCGCGGTAAATTTTTTTTTTAATTTTATGTTTATTAGTCAAGTAACCGGTAGCAGATGCAGCCAGTCGCGTCGCATATACAATAACAATGGCAATGGCTATATTGGTTAAGGCTATGCCGTACATCGTCGCGCCCTTTAAAAAAATCGAAATTTATCTAAAGAGTAATTGCACGTCAAAATCTAGTGAATATCTTGTTTAGTATAGTCGAAACCTTTCTTCGCTCAATTCAAGGTTAAATTTCGAAAAATCTAGAAATTGTTTTTTAAATATTCACAAAGAGATTAAAAGACTCAAAAAATCAAGTAGATAACTAACTTCATTTGCTGCCGAGAAAAAAAAATAGTAAATTTAATTCTTATTCCATTTTAATCCTTTAACTCGGAATTTTCGGCGTTCTTACACTGCAAGAAAAACGAGTACAAATTTTCATAAAGTTATTTGAATTAGTTTACGCTGGCCGTTGATTATGAATGTTTCGCGACATGTTCTATATATATATATATATATATATATATATATATATATATATATATACTAGAGAAGACCCTTTCTTTTTCTTCTTTAGTCTCCGGAAATTACCATTCATGTATTACTTCAGAGGGTGAATGAGGATGATATATGTATGAGTTTAAATGAAGTTTAGTCTTATACAGTAACAGTTCGACCATTCCTGAGATGTGTGGTTAATTGAAACCCAACCATTTACGAAAACCGGTATCCACGATCTAGTATTCAAATCCGTATAAAAGTAAAGTAAAGTTACCTTTACTAAAAAGTAAGTTAATAAGTAAAAGTAAGTAAGTTGCCTTTAGAACTTGAACGCTGAAACTCCCGACTTCCAAATCAGCTGATTTGGGAAGACGCGTTCATCACCACTAGACCAACCGGGTGGGTAATACTAGCAGACATTTTTTTTTTTAAATACATTATTCCTTCAGAGGATGAGATGAATGATTTGTTGTAGCGCGTGTGAAAATGCCATGCCTGACCGGGATTCGAACCAGAGACCATCGCATTAAAGGCCGAGACGCTACCACACGCGCCACGGAGGCCGGCCATACTAGTAGTCCCGTCGCGGTCAGGGCTCACTTCACTCGCCCTTAAGCCCCCTGTAATCCCCCCTGAGAATAATAATAAATAAAAATTAAAACCCGTTCAATTTATAAAATGTCTGTGTATTGTAATTTATTCACAGCAACAGTTTGGTCAGTATAGGCCTTAATTTTGAGTGGGTTTCAAAACATCTAAGAATGTGGATTTCAAAACAATTGGCCTTCATCTTAAAAATGTTAGTTATAAACTGGTTACTCATATTTCGTACGGGTAAAAATATTTTTTCCAGGTTCTTATAGTTACCTGACAAACACCCCTTGAAGATGACCGAACATAATTTATTTTTTATTTTTTTTTTAATTACTTTACGTTAAGCTTTTTACTCAAGTATCCGGAGGCAGATGCAGCCAGTCGTGTCGTACATACAGTAATAAAGGCTGAGTTGGTTGAGCCGTCGCGCCGTACCCCGTTGCACCCATTAAAAATCGAAATGAAAAAAAAAACCGGAAATGGTTTTTCGATGTTTATCGGAATCGTAAGAGTATTTGCAAGCTCCATTAAAGTGAATATCTCGTTAGGTATATTCGGAATTTTTACGCGGGTTACATTTATAAATATAAAAAATTTCATACAAATCTTTTTTGATTGTTTTAATATTAAGTTTCTATAAATGTGTGATTGTTAATGCGTACAGTGACTGATAATATTTTATTTTTAAATGTTTAGTTTAAAATAACGATAATTATTTAGAAAGATAGTTTACATTCAAAACTCAATATTCTTGTCATTTGTTAGTCATTGCGTTAATCATCAAAAAAAAATATATGTTGATTATTCAGTTTTAAAATCTTTATAAATTCGAAGGCTTTTTTATGCAAATAATGTTTTCATTTTTGAAATAACCTTTTTCAGTACATATTCTAAAACACTTCATTGATACAACTATCATTTAAATTCTTGTTGTTTTATAATTTTTTAAAATTATATCTGGGTCAATTTTAGTGACATGTTTTAATACATATAATGTCTAAGAGTAGCAGTTTGATGTTTTCCAATAATAATGTCATTTTTAAATATTTAAAATGAACTTTTTTGTAAAATTAAATTCTTTACTATAAATTGTCTGTAACTTTAATACTTCCAGTCTTTACTTTCTACGTACTCTTCTGAGCTTTATTTTAACAACCACTTGTAAATAACTCTTTTTTTCAAAATAGGCAATCGCAACAAATTTAAAATATTGTCTTGCAATCAGAACATTTACACAAAAGTATAAATAGAACATTTTAATGAATGATTTGATGCGATTTGAAGTATAATTTTGATTGATAGACGAAATTAATCATAAGAGTGTATTTGAAGAAATTAATCATATTTTTGTAAGAAAAATTTCTGATGTGAACATGGACATGACTTGATGTGGACATGGACATGACTTCCTTGTACGCCTATTAAATTACATATACAGATTTTTTTTTTTTTAAATGAATCTGATAAACTTGTTTTTTTATTATTATGAATTATTATTTGCAAAATTTTTTTTACAATCAGAGGTTAATTACTATTACTATAAATTTAAATAAAAAAAAAGTTAAAAAAAGAGACGAAGTCTGATTCGGACCGATGCGCCTTCCCCTTATAAGATCCAAATTGAAAATATCGTTGAAAAGCTCTCAATGAAGGCTTATTACTGCATTTAAGGAAAAGTCAAAAATGAAATTTTTTTGGAATTTGGGCTTTTTTGGACACTTTTGGTTACGATTAACATCCTACGGCTAATCGTTTTTGCGTTATGCGATATACATACGTACGTACGTACAGACTTAACGCCGAAACTAGTCAAAATGGATTCAGGGATGATCAAAACGTATATTTCTGGTGAAATCTGAAAACCTAAATTTTTCGCAATCACAATACAGCAAAGTAACAATTAAGTGAGTTAGAACCAAAAACAAAGAATTACATTTGTTAAAGGTGGGAAATAAATGTAAAAAAAATCCAAATTATTAAGAATTATAAAATTATTATTATTATTATTAAGAATGTAAAAATGCTCAAAAAACTTTTCTTTAAGATCCGAGGTTTATAATTTTGGAAAATTGCAGACATTTTTTGGTAAGCCTATATGATATAAGCCGATATGATATATGAAAAATACCAAAAAATTAAAAAAAGATTCATATATTTTTTAAGAGCGGGGGGTTGATTATTTTGAAAAAATTTTTTTTTATATATTTAAACAATTTAGGTATAAAATATGCCAAAGAAAACGTTTTTCTAAAGTGCCTCGAAGAAAATCGAAATTGGTTTTTTTGCGTTTTGAGAAAAAATGAACATGATCAATACCCCATATTTAGATCTTGAGCCAAAATTTGGAGAAAATCGGTTCGGTTAATCTGAAATATAAGGCCAACAGTGTTCGGTACATACGTACGCATCTCGGTAAAATGTTTTTCTTTATGTAGATGAACGAGATGGACACTAAAATGTAAGATTTGAAATACCAGTTACCTATGTTTTTTTTGTTACCACTCATGGTTTCACCTTTAGGCGTAGAGTTTCAAACTGATGGCCTAACAACTTTCAGTTGTTCATCATACGCAAGAATTCTAATATTTTTAACCGATCAGTTCATTCAAGGATTTTTGTTCCAATAAAACAACTGTTCATATCGTCAAAACTAATTTATCAGTTTCAGTCCCTTCTAGTTTCATATTTTCCATTTCCATATGAGAAAACACTGCGTTAATTTCCCTTAGTGCAATTGGTCTAAGGAGCACTCATGTTAAGTTGATTATAACCGACGTGCCTTCCATTTAAGATCCAAATATTTTATTAATTAAAATTTTAATTTTAATTTATATTGCAATCAAAAAGGTAGGTGCACAAGCCAAATTCAAAATGTCAACATCCTACGGCTAATCGTTTTTGAGTTATGCGAGAGTTATGCGAGATACATACGTACGTACAGATGTCACGCCGAAACTAATCAAAATGGAAATTTCCGTTGAAATATAAAAGGTAAAATTTGGTGTTGTTATACGTAAAAAAACCTATTACAGAAATAAATAAATTAAACTGCATGAAAAAAAAATTTGTAAATCATGACTAGAAAAAAAATTAAGTGTAAGGGAAAATTCTTGTGTAGATATTGCTAAAATTAAATATTATTATTATGGTTTGAAGCATTATTAAAGTTATCAAATATGAATCTTATGTTTAAAATTAATTAATTTTTTGTTAATATGTTATAAACATATTTATTAATAACGTTATTTGTTAATTTACTCTCCTCACAGCATAATAAATACACGAGTATCTGTGTTAATGAAACACAGATAATCGGATAGATTTTTGTGTTTTTTTTTTTATAAATAAAAGATTAAAAAACTTTTGAGTAGTGCGGTTCATGAAAAAAGTTCTTTTTTCTTCAGCTGATTTGATGCGCTTTTGCACGTTTCTATTCTAACCTTAACATCATACTACAAATTAACAAATTCAAAAGATTCTACCACTAATTTCTCTTATTCAGATGCAAAATTTTATATATATATATATATATATATATATATTACAAAACGTTAGCTCGTGGAATTGAGCAATTTTTCTGTTATTTGCCACAAGTGTTTTTGGCTTTAATTCTGGGTACAAATTCCAGTAAGGCTTAGCACTACTTTAACCATCGTGTGCTTTACTCTTTAATAATCAATTATTTTAAAATAATTTAAAATAAAAAAAAAAATATTGTTTCATTTTTTTCTCCTGACAAGGTTTCAACAACAGTAAGCTTTCATGACAATGATTATTTTTATGTTGCATTTTTACTTGTTAAAATGTTATTTAAGAAGAGGTTACAAAGGTACGTGTTGAAAAGTACAAGTATTTTTTTTATTGTACTATTATAAAATTATAATTTTACAAAATTACTTTTATAAAAATGAAAATAATTACTTTTTACTGAAAGCTTGACATCTGTCAGGGGTATTTTCATATTCCTCTGTCAACTTGCCAGGGGAATCATATAAATCAATCTTTTCTGAATAAAAGAGGGTAAAGAGGGTGAGTAAATGAAGTTATTTAAGAAAAGAGCAGTAAGTAATAAGAGTAAGTAGTAGTAGTAATTGTTAACAGAATTCTCATTGGAAGATACTGGAGAGAAGAACAGAAATTAATCTGAAGACTAATGGTCAAACTCTTAAGAGTTAATAAAAAAAGTCAGTAAAAATCTTCTATGGTAATTTAAGTTATGTCAGTAAATCTTCTAAGGCAATTTATGTTATGAATTGTAATTTGTATCAGCAATGTGATTACAAGTTGCACTTTAAAAATCACTTTTACAGTTTGCATGCAATGCTCTACCAAGATTGTGTCAGAAACTACTTCCACTGGGTAGTACTTCTTTTGGATAACATTCAAACATTTAATCATCTCAACTAAAGTTAAATGCAAATATTTATTTTTTTTTTTTTAATATAAAAAATCATACATGTATTTGTGTTTATTTATGATAAAATAAATTTAATTTTTAAAACCAAAGTTTCCTCCAAAAACAAATATCATTAAATCAAACGATAAGATAAAATTAGTGAATAAAAAAAGGACATGTTACAACCAAAAAAATTAATGTAATCCAAAATTATTCACATGGCTGTGAGGAGACTTCAGCAAAAGATCTGGAACATTAAAAACATTATATTGTAAGAATTCAGGCTTAGATGTAGAGTGATAGATTTGTATGTAGAAATATTTCATGTTAAATCCCTGTACATTACTAAGTAGTGGTCTCTTACTGAAAGATAGATCTGATTGTTTCAGGGTAGGAGTATTTACTAAATTTTATTTTTTTACTGTTTCACTGGAGCAATTCATGAGTTTTGTTTTCTAAAGCCTGTTCATCAAAAAATTTAAGGATTCCAATACTTTTTTAGTACTCTGTATAACTAGTAAATTTACTGTGAAATAAATTTACACCTTTACACCCACATATGTGCACATGCACAGACACACACACACACACACACACACACACAGCTCTATAAATCATCATCCACACCCCCACATGCACATGTCACACAACACCACACCCAACTCCCTTAATTCTCCCTTAATTTTGTTTGTTAGAAATCAATATTAGGTATTTATAAAATTCCTCACTACGCTATGAATGTTGGTTTTTTATTTATAAATGTTTACTATAAATGTTCCCTCAGAATGTTTGGAACAATTATTTACTTATGGATCTTTATAGATAAAATTATATGTTCATATAAACCCATAGAAAATTGGTGTGTGGTGTACAATTTCCAGGCGAAGTACAATTTAATTGGCCTATATTCTTTGTTATTTGCAAATACTCTTAATAGAAAATTTTTATGGTTTCAACAAGATGGGGCCAAATGTCACACGGTAAGTGCATCAATGGACCTTTTGTGAAATTTCTTTGGTGAAAGAGTAATATCGACTGGGGTCCACCTAATCTTTTTCTTTATCAAAACGGCTGTATTCAAAAATAATTCCACACATCATTGAAGACTGAAAGCCAACATAACGCAAGAATTTTGAGACTTCCAATGAAAGGAATATGAAATACTTTTGGTTGCAAGTAGTATGAAAAAGAGGGTAAAATATAAAATATATATTTTTGAAAAATATCAAAATTTTTGAGAGTTTGGTGTTGATTGTGGTATTATAAAAAACAACTTGATTGAGTTGTGAAAAACTTTTTTGATGACAGAATTTTAATTCATCAGAGAATTTGTTCAAAACATAATGTTTCCTTAACTCATACAATAGCTAATCATATGTGGTTACTTGTTAACAACAATCAAACTAAAACAATGTTTTTTTTCAATTAAGTCAATTACTCATCAGGAGAATGATATTAAATCATTTATCTGATCCTGTGATGATTAAAATTTAAGTTGTACTGAAAAAATATGTTTCTTTGGAACATATCTTACATTCCAAAGGTAAGGTTTGAATAAAGAAAAACACTATGTTATAAATATTGTAAAAAGAATATTAATTTAAAAAACAAAGTTAATTTAAATTTATCTTTTTACCCACATTTGTAAATATGCCCAAATATGTAAGTATTATTTTAAATATATTTTGTTTAAAAAGTTGGAAGATGGGAATGGGAATTTTGTATTTTATTAGTTTTACATGTATTTTATTAGTTTTACATTATTGTAATTTTTCAATTAGGGCTTAAGTTCCACTGTCTGATCTCCAGTAAATGGATTAAAAAAAAGGTTTGTGTGCAAGAAATATAGCTATACTTAATGCATGATTCAACTTATTTAAACATTTTCTAATATTACTGTAATACATATCACATTATTAAACATTAGGTTCTTCACATTAAACACTGACAAGTGGATACTGTTCAGTTTCAAAATTTCTTCTTTCTTACTGTCTATATTCAGTCATCAATTAAGTTTCAATTATATAATTCAATTAAATTTTATAGTTTTTATTCATAAACTGTTTGAAAATTATTTTTAGAAATGTTGTAGATATAAAACCCTGTTTGAAAATTTAAGTATGAAAAATTTTAACTGTATAAACATTCAAATGTGTAGAATACACCATAACTAAAACACTAGTATTTTTCTTACAGTTTTCAATAGAAATCAAAATTTATGCACAAGATCCGAGGTTAAAAAAAGTAAAATATTAAAATAAAACAAAATAAGTGAACTTTTATTTTTAATTTTATTTATGTAAATCAGGAACATTTCAAAAATTAAACAAACAATAAAAATTGTATTCTTTTAAAGTGAATATAAATAAATAGTTTTTTTTTTTTTTGAGAACTAGTGAGAGGGTGACTAACATCCATGTGCAGAAACTGCCTTAGGGGCTGGGTCTGATGAAATAAATAAATTGTGACATGTAAAATATTAACATTCTATATACTTAGGGATACAAAAGACAATTTTAATTAATAAAGAGAAATATTATATTTTATTTCAGCTTACTGTTTATATTTGTTTTGTTACAAAAAATTTTCAGTTACCGGAATAATAATGAAATATATGTTATTACCTTAATAGGTTCTTTGATTTATTTGTAAAACCTTTACCATTAAAAGTTTAAACTTACATGCTTCTTCCAAGCTTTACAGTTAAAGATCTTATTTCACTGGATAAATTATTACGTTCATGTAATAATTGAATTTGTTGTTCTGTCAATTCTTTAACCTTATTTCGTAGTGCAACTCTTAGTTCTTCCTGTTCAAGAATATAACAATGTTGTTCTTGTAGGCATTTATTTTGGCTATCTATTACCTTTTCTTGCTGTGTAACTAAAACAAACAGACCACTAAGTTTCACTAAAACAGTAACAAAAAAAAAATAAAAATAAAACAATAATATGTAAAGGCATTTATTTTGGCTGGCTATCTATACCTTTTCTTTATATGCAATTAAAACAAACACAGACAACAAGTTACACTAAAACAATAACAAAAAAATAAAAATAAAACAATAATAGCAAACTGTTTTAGCATCTGCTAAACGCTGCTCAGTACACAGTGTTACCATATTAATAAATCACTTGTTACATTATTACGACTTTGTAATAATTCAATCTGCTTTTCTTTCAATTTTTGAACTTTATTTTGTAGTGCAACTCTTAGTTCTTCCAGTTCAAGAATATAATTATGCTGTTCTTGTAGGTCTTTACTTTGGTTATTTATTACGTTTTCTTGCTGTATAACTAAAACAAACAGACCACTCAGTTACACTAAAAAAAAATAAAACAAAATAATACAGTTTAATGTTTAAAAACACCTTTTAAAGTAATTTTTAAATTCTTTAATTTTTGATAGTTTTAGAACTTGTTAACCTTTAATATGGCAATTTGTTTTCTGGCAATTTGTTTTCATTATGAAATCTCTTATTATCTGTTATATTTAATAATAGTCTTGTTATGGGTAATTTCCTTCTGTCCTCAAATTGGCAAAAATTGTTCAATTTAATAAATCAGGTTCTTTAGATGTGGTTGGCAACTATCGGCCCATTTCATTACTTTATTCAAAAGTCCTAATTGTTATCAGAGAATGCTTTTGATCACATCAGTTTGGGTTTCAGAAGGGTAGAATACTGAATTTGCATCGCATGTGTTTATAATAGCTATTTATTATAGAGTTAAGCAACAATTAATTATTGTTAATTTAGCAAATAAGATGTTTTCTTGATATTTGTAAAGCATTTGCTTTTATTAGATAAAATGTATAGTGCTGGAATTAGAGATCTTCCTTTAAAATGGTTTGCTGAAGGGCCCTCCACATGAGGCACAAAAGTAGTTATGGGTGATTGTGTGAGCAATATCCCCTCAGGGCTCAGGTTCTTAGATCTGTTCTATTTCTAATTTTTATTACTGACATATTTTCTCATAAATTTTATGGTAAAGCTATATGTTTTGCAGATATACTGCTCTAGTAAGTAAAATCATGTAAGAACACATGTAAAACACAAGTGTAAAATCACAGACTGATAGATAATTTAGGCTTATGGTTTTATGTTAATAAATTAGTTCTTAATGCTTTAAAAACCAAATATCTAATTTTTACTTTATGGTCTGCTTTCAGCTTCTGCTTACTCCTAAATTAATCTCAGGTGAATTTTATTAAATATTTAGGATTGATGGTATTCATCATATGCAGAATTTGAAGAGATATTTGTTTGTTTGCATTAAAAAATCTTATCAAATAATTATTTCTGTGGGAGATATTTGTCAATCTATTTTTGCTCTAGTTGATTTAAAAATAAATTGAGTTGCACTGCTGGGGATTCAACATATTTTAGTCATCTATAAATAAAAATTTATTTAATTTTTAATTTTTATTTATTTATTTCAACCGCAACAAGAATACATAATACATGCACAAAAAGACAGAAGTGCTACAATACAATGCATTATATAAAATATAAACCACTTAATTTAATTTAGCAAGCACTGATAGTTTAATCGATTGACTTTCAATAAATAATTTAGCCCTTGATATTGATAAAGATAAGAAAAGAATGGAAGTATGAAAAAAGTATAAAAGTACAAAGCAAAACTTGATGTAGCAAAACTTCAAGTTTTGCTTTGTACTTTTATACTTTTTTCATACTTCCATTCTTTTCTTATCTTTATCAATATCAAGGGCTAAATTATTATTTATTGACAGTCAATCGATTAAAATATCAGTGCTTGCTAAATTAAATTAAGTGGTTTATATTTTATATAATGCATTGTATTGTAGCACTTCTGTCTTTTTGTGCATGTATTATGTATTCTTGTTGCAGTTGAAATAAATAAATAAAAATTAAATAAATTTTTATTTATTATTCAATAATAAATAAAATAATAAACAAAAATAAAAACAGGTACAAACACAAATGCTTGAACTTTGCTAAAATATATAGTTTAATTGATATTTTTACATTTATTCCTTATCTTAATTTGTTTAAGGACATTTTATATTCATACAAACATAATATTATAAAGTACTGAAAACTGTCATTCTGTATCAAGTTAGCCAGAGGTGGCTGCATCACCATTTTTAAAAATTATATTCTACAAACAGTATATTTAATATTCAATATATATATATATTATATTCAAAAATATTTAATATTAATATTTAATATATTAAATATTTAATATATAAAAAGAACATTTTAAAATAAAAATATAGTTAATTAAAATTTTCTCCTTTCATTTTATAAATTGTTGCAATAATAAATCCAGAATAAATACAAAAGGATTAGTGGTATTGAGAAAAATTTCCATTTAAGGAATACGGTATCTATATTCCTTGCCTTAAGTTGTGGCTGTGTGTAGATGTGAATTAAGTTCATTAATATTTCATACAGTACTAATTAATTCTTTTCACAGTTTTTATTCTTTTTTTCTATCATACTTTTTTTTTCTATCAATAGAAGATTACCTTTTTTTTGTAATGAATGCAAATTATCTTGAATACATTTTAAATCTTTGAAACATGTATCTGAAGATGAATGTTTAGGAATGACATCATCATTATTATTATTATTATTGCAACATTTCACAGTATTACAATTACGATTTTTACCAGGTGAAACTTCTAAACACAATATAGCTTCCTGCAAATAAAAAATTTTTCAATCATTTTACTCAAAAATAAGAATCTATAATTTCAAATTTTTGTGAACAGAAAATAATATAAGATATCTAAGTACTCCTGCTCTTCACTGGGCAAATACTAAATTTTTCAACTTAGAAATACTATTTAAAATTTCTAATAAATTGATAATGGTGGCTTAGTTTTCCTAAAGATCCTTTAGGAATAAACATTTCAACTTTCACTCAATTGCTAAAAATTAGAAATTAGCGAGAAGCGAGTAATCAAGTTAGCGATCAGTACATCATTGTTGATTAAAATGTTTCTGCTATTCTCTGTGTAAAACTGGAAATACAAAACTCCTTGAGTCAGTTTTACCTATGAAAGATGGAAGAGAGTTCCTAAAACAAATTTTCGTATAAACTTAATACTTATTTAATATATTAAATCAAATAATAATTAAACTTTTCTGTGGTGATTTCTGAGTTTGCCTTCAATATTCTACAAATACCAACAGTTATTCAGAAATCCAAATTATCATCAAATGTTTTTGGTCAATTTATGAAAATGTTAAATAAGTTTTATTTATCTTTTTTGTTGGGAAGCCCAGATTTTTTTTTCAAATGTTAATATTACTTTTAGAGTTGAATTCTACATTGGGTTTGGGAAGTTAGAGCATAATTTAAAGATTGAAAAGATGTTTACAGATTAATTATATTTATTAGAAATTTGGTATTAACAAAAAAACTGCATTTTCATATAACAATGATGGAGGCGCCTTCCTTGGTAAAATATTCTGGAGGTAAACTAGTCCCCCATTCGGATCTCCGGGTGGGGACTACTAAGGTAGGGGTCACCAGAAAATTAAAAAATAACATGGAATATGTAAAACAAATTGTTAGGGATGTAGGATGTAGAGGATATACTGAAATGAAACGACTAGCACTAGATAGGGAATCTTGGAGAGTTGCATCAAACCAGTCTCAAATGACTGAAGACAAAAAAAAAAAACAAAAGAAGCAATTGTGAAAGTAATCTTCTGTCATGGATGTGCAGTAATGTGAAATTTTTGCCATACATTTCAATATTGACAGGAAGAGGCCATTTTTTTGTTATCAAGATGCTCTTTGATTTATGTTATGCAAGGCTGATTGCAAGCAAATGTGCTTCATTATTTATATAAAAAATATTTTATCAATACAATACCAAAATAAAACAAGTATACTTCGAAAATTGGTGTCGTATAAGATAACTAACTGTCTTCAAAGCCAAAAAGATTAAGGATATTTTAATTGTCCCAAGTTGCTTAAACAGCCTTATGACATTTATGAGTAACTCAATTTAAAGCCATCTTGCAGCTTCATTCTGGAAACATTTTTTGGTTAATTAATTTATTAACCAAAGCATTTCATTAAATGAGTATATTAGAATGTGCTGAAAGATAGAACCACAAATAAATACATACATAATTACACAAATCTTCTTACCCTGATGGTCAACGAAACTATTATGATGCCTTTGCTGTTGGTTGGTTGCATATCAGGTAACAGTATAATCAGAAATTGCAATTACGTAAATTTTACATATACAGTAACATGTAATAGGCAACAAGTTGGAATGAAACAACCCACTATGGTGGGAACAACCCCACCTGATGGTGCGAAAAAGTTAGTTGCAAGATAGGTTTAAATTAAGATATTTATAAATTTTATCAAAGTTAGAGTATGTTGCTATAGCTTGTCCAAACCAAATTGGCACAGATCTGATCTAAGCAATGGTTGCCTAGCTAGCGCAGAGTTATACTATGCTACTTGTGGAAGACAGTATACATACGATAGATATAATAAATTTTACATTTTATACAATATAATAAGAGAATATATAATAACTAATTTTTTTATATAAATTTATTGTATAATTTTTTTTTTAATATTTTTTTTATACTAATGTTTATTCCAATCAGTTAAACAAATTCACATAATAAATTTTTGAATTATTTTTAGTCTTATATTTATATTAAAAAAAAATAAATTCATAACCGAATAAAACAATACACAAATATTTAGCTATCTTACAAGGTGTGGCTATAACGAGATTAATGCTGCTACAGAAGAACTACGCACGCGCCAAATTTGTACGACCGACAGCTGTGTAGCGTGAAGCCTCACGTTTCTAGACAAGTATATAACATAGAGCATCCGCTTATTCGCCTGAACTGGCACCATGTGACTTTTATTTGTTCCCAAAGGTCAAATCTGCATTAGAAGGAACAAAATTTCAGACCGTTGAAGCTGTGAAAAAAGCGGCACGCATCATGAAAGAGCTCGCAGAAGAAGACTTCCAGCATTGTTTCGAACAGTGGAAAATTCGCATGGAACGTTATAGGGTTAGAGGAGAGGTGTATATTGAAAATATTTTAATAGCCACACCTCGTATTTTTACCACTCTTATATTAAATCGCTCTTGGACTACACATATGAGTTTCATGATACAGAAAACTCTTCAGTCGAATTTTGAAGCACTTCCGCTTATCCATTCGTTCTGAAATTTTTCATACACGTTTTCTCCTGATGACAACACATTTTAGTAACAATATCAAGTCGGTAAGATGACCCTAAGTTACTAAGTGAAAATTGCCACTTGAACTTATGCAACCTCGTTTACGGTACGGAACCTTTCAGTCGAATTTTTAAGCACTTCCGGTTATCCATTTGGTCTGAAATTTTGCATGCAGATTTGTTCCTGATGTCAATACATTTTCAAGTCGCTAAGATGCCCCTAAATTGCTTAGTGAAAAAAATTCCCCTTAAACTCATGCAACCTCGTTTATATGCATATTTTCTTAATGAAAGAAATTTTAAGTGAGATATATATTAGGGTGTACAGTTCCTACTAGAAATAACGTACAGTAGCAGCCGAAGTTTTGGAAAAATTTAGTTCTTTTCAACCGGATCCGAATTTTCGGACGAAATTGCAGATATCTCGAAAACGGTCGGTCCTAGCGATCTGAAAAATTTTTCCATCCTCCTCCACGGCGTATGTATCAGTAGGAGGAACACTAATTGTTTAACACATTGGGCACACTCTTGATCGACCGGATCTTTGTTATCCGCAAATTAAATCGTTTAGCTCTATGTTTTGATTTCCCTCGCTCACCGTAAAACGTACAGATCCGATCTTTCGGTAAATTCGTTCAAACCTGTGCGCTAGCACAGTTGTAAAGTATAAACTTATGAAGACTAAAACTGAGAAAATAAAAAAATATATTAAAAAAACCACTCATATTAAATGCACTAAAAAGTAGACAAAAAATTAAACACTACTCTTAAATTAAACGCACTAAAAGGCAAAAAATAATTTTAGGACGGTATCTCAGAATGGATTTGACAACAAGCTTTGATGGGGATATGTAAGATTATGTGAAAGTCATAGCTTCAAATTAAAAATTTGATGTTTTTGTCAATTTTTTCATATGCGTGATGATTGGCCTAAAGAGTGGGGTGCAAAAATGAGCACCCCGTGGCCCCGCGGGGTGCTCATGTTGTTTGAAATATTGTAAAAGCTTCATAATTAATAGAACCAAGACATTTATAACTATTAGGTTAATGTTAATAAAGTAAAAAAATAATGAAGGTACACGAGTTTTATTTATTTTCTATCTCTTACTTACGAGTAGTCATACTTTTACTTAGGACGCCATGGAAAAATTATAATTGAAAAAGGGCCCCGAAACTTGGAAAAGATTGGGAACCACTGCGTTAAACCGTTCTTTTTGATACTCCTGTGGCAGACGCAACACGTTCTACAACTTTTTTGGGGTCACTAACAAACATTGCAACTGCAGCTTCTCCTGCGATGTAATTAAAAACGTGTATAATTTTTTTCTGTTGTCGGTAAGTGCCTTTTCCACGTAAATTAGACATAATATTCAAAATAATAAAATCAATTCACTACTATATGAACAGCGCCAACAAAAATTTACTATTAACGTGAATAAATTACTTTTAAAATTTCACCAAAACTACTTCAAGAATTGAAAAAGAACGCGAATTGAAAAAGAATTGGACGATAACTTTATACATACAATTTTTGGATACACACAATTAGTTGGATATTACTGCAAATACAGTATAAATTAGAACGGAATCATTTACAAAAAACAAGTTAGTTTCTGATTGAATCAGTAACAGTATGTGTAAATAGAGATTTAATGTTTAGAATGACACATCGTTCGGTTATTATTTACACATACCTGAATAAAGAAATTTTTCTTATGTATGACTCATCCTAGGTAGATAAGGTTGTTCATCATTCCCAGAACAAAGGGCGAAGAAGGCAGCATAAACAATAGACAACAATCTTGTGCGTGTTTGGGTTGGGTATTTTATACAATTATAAAACTATAATTAAATACATTTAGGCCTAAATACTAATCAGTAACAGCCGATTAGTCTGCATAATATTGCGTGACATATCTATTTTAGTATCTAGTAAAGAAATAAATTATTAATTTAATTAACTCAGGATTTATTCATTGTTTGTAACAATTTGTTGTTTATCGATTGGAATAAACAGTAGTCCTACCGTATATATATATATATATATATATACTGTCTTTAATTGAATAATATTATAAACCCATGCTCTTTAGGCAGCAAGATATACAGCTTTGCTGTTAAGATGTGGGCCAATTCGGCTTCGACAAGCTATAGTACACTGTATATACCTTATCTGCTGTAAATAATTACAGCAGTTATTTAGTTACATGTTATTAAAGTAACATGTAACTAGTACTTTCACGTGCTAAAGTTACATGTTACTGTTCACGCATACACACACGCACACATACAGTATTTACAGTTATTGTCTAACTGGCTTAGAAGGTAACTTACAGATAGAAAGGGAAAGAATGTTTGGAAATGAAATAAGCTCCAGAAGAAGTAGTTATAAGTTAGAAGCCCCAACTTTTTCAAGTATTGCAGACTCAACACTAAGACCAGCTTTATTTTTAATAAACCATTCTCAGTGTTTCGAACTCTTAATTTTAAGGGAAATAGAATAAGTAGGTTTATGGGAAGGTCTATAACATACTATTTGAATAATCAATATTATCTAGATACACATACCTTCAGTTATTTTTAACTGAATACAACAAAACAAGTTTTTAAGATCTTTGTAACTAAATAAATATTGTCATTTGAACTTACTTGAAGTTTATTTGCCTTTGTTGTCAGTTTATTAATTTCATTATCTTTTTCTATAGATTTACATTCTAACTTCTCTAACTTACAACGTAGACTATCTCTTTCTTTTTCAATTTCTTTTTTCTGGCATTCAAGTATTTTTAATCTTTTTATATCTTCAGCCACTCCACCACCAGTTGGTTTTGATGAACAAATTTCTTCTATTTGCTTCTTCAGTTCATCTCTTTGTTTGCAGACTTCTTTAAGTTTACACTCAACATTTTGTAAGAAAGCAATCTGGCCCTGCCAATGCAAGTTCACACATAAATAAATAATTGAAAATATAAAATCAAAATACTATTATAAAAATGTAGCTCTCATTTACCTGAATTAAAAAAAAAAAAAGGCAGTCTGTTAATTTATTAAAACTCTTTCAAATGTTTCATATTATGTATGCTATTAAAGGGAGGTAGTATTTGAGGGAATTATGTATTCAGAAGGCAAACATTGACCGTCATTTGAATGTTGCCATTTTGCTCAGGGCAGAATGGTGGAAGTACAGCTTCTCCCACTATCTAGTGATATTGGTTCATCTAGGTAAATTTTGTTTTTGGTAAAACAAAATTTATGTGTAAAGGGGTGAATTTTGAACTCAAACTGCAAAAATTGGTGAAAATACATCTATACAACAGGGATACCAGTTGTATGTTTTTACAGTTATCATTTAATTGATTTAGAAGGTAACTTACAGGTAGAAAGGGAAATTATGTTTAGAAATGAAATAAGATCTAGAAGGAGTAGGTCCAATACTAGGTCCAGCATTATTTATAATAAATTCTCAATATTTTAGAATCCTTAATTATAAAGGAAACATATAAAGGAGTAATCAATATTACGTAGATACAATTTTCAACATTGATAGATTAGCATATGCTGTTAATACCTATGACAGGAAAATATTATAAAAAGGTTATAGCAGTTTTAATTTGAAAGTGTTTTTACTTCGGTGAAGAATCTTTTCCCTACCCAATTGCAAGTTTGATAGTTGTATGTTTATGATTAGATTTAAGTACAATTTTTGACCAGTTGAGTTACCATGGGATAAAAAAAAAATATTTAAAAAAAGTGGTAGTGGAGAATCTAATGTGAATAGTAAACAATACAAACAACATCTGCTTGGCTTCTTTGTACATTTAGTTAAACTATCATTAATCTCACTACATTTTGATTCTCAACTTATTTAAAGACTCTTAAGGTATATTACATACATTTGAAGATTAACTTTTTAATTAACTCTTCAACCTTTAGAAGACTGCAATTAAAAAAAAAACATTTGTCTAGTAATGTGTTATTAAAAACAACAAACGAGTAGTAAAGAACCAATGAATGTTGGCCACAAAAAACTTCTAGGTTTGTAATATTATTGGAAATTAAATAAGTGAAGAAGTTGCCTTAGCTATTGGAACATTTTATTTTTTCACAACCCATGGGTAATTGTGTCTCTCATTTATGAAGTGACAGTTAACATGAAGATCTGTTGTATTCTATTCTATTCTACTGACAAGCTAAATTAATATAACTTAATAACAAATGGTGGGCAGAAGACAGAATCAATAGTTACAGTTTACCTGCAATTATGGTTCAACTTTTTGCACAGACAGAACAACCTTTGTGGCACCCCAACACATTTTAAATATATAAGGGACACGAATTAGGTTGTAGGAATAAATTTCTATTTATAGTTATATTAAGTTTTCAAATCTACTCAGAAAAAAAAATTAAAATTGCAGTCAAATGGCAATTAAAGAAAGTTGCCTTATAAACAGTTTAGAAGCATGTAGAGTAAACTAGATTTTATAAGTGTAGTTGATTGATGCACAGAGTTCATTTTGCATGCTTTTGGGTATGTGTTGGTGTTTGGTAGATGCAATGGGAGTATGTAGGATGGAGAATGGAGTGAACTGTTGTGTGACATAAAACAAATGTTTTAATCTTCAATCCCTTTGTACCATTTGACAGTGTTGTGGCTATTGCATTTTGCATTTTGTCTGTACTTATTGTTTTTTAAAATTACAATAAACTGTACTTAATATCTGCAACAATACAGTGGTTTTCAATACTACTGACAACAAATAATATTATTTAGTGATAAATCAAAATGTCTCAACCAAAACTGATATACTTCTTAGAAAAAGGAATGTCAGTTAAAAGCCAGAGTGAATGTCTCATTATGAATGTATTTAAAAACCCATCAAATGAAAATCTCCGAGTGTTATATTTAGAAATTCAGGATTGCATGGTCAATATCTTTGTGGGGTAACAGTTCACACATAAAGGAAATTATGGACAAAAGCAAAACAATTAGTTGAAAACAGAACATTCATGCTAGGCAAAATTCATCCAAGAATAAACAAAAAACTAAAACATTGATAATTTTCAGAAATGTATGTTTAGGGAAATAATATGTAATTTCCGTAAAACCCATCACAGAGTGCATACTTCAAAAAGGGTGTTGAAGCTAGAGCATCTGGAATTAAAATTTAATTTCAACTGTGAAACAATGCAAATTTTAAGGAACATGGGGTTCAAATATGATAAATGTTAAATATAATATAATATATTGTTAAATATGATACTTACTTCAAATGAACTGCATATTTGTATTATATTTGAGAATGCAGGATGGAAGGTATGCTCTATTACATTTTCTGACAAGTCTTGTGATGTAAATGAACAGTAGTAGGTAGTCTTATAAATCTATTAACAGTTACAGAAGGGATCAAAGGTTAATCTATGTTGGAGGTAGGGAAGAGGAATGGAAATGCCAGTTTGATTTTTAAATTTTCAAACAAGAGCGGATAAGCATAATGAAATAAATAAACAAAGAAAAATGGATTAAATGTCAGTTGATCAGAGATCTTCCTGAAAATTAAATTTTGGTGCTAAATAATGCTCCATACAAAACAAAAAACCTATCCTTCAAATTCAAACAGTAAAAAGATAGTATTTGTTGGGATGGGTAAAAAATAAGAATGTTCCATGATATAAGAATGAAAATCTATGTTAAAATCTGAACTTTACAAACTGGTGAAAATAAACAAGTAATAATAATTTGTAGAATATTACTTCGCTCAGGTAGTGGAATGAAGAGGACATTGAGATTGCTTCTGTATCATTCTGAGCTACACCTGATTGAATTAATTAGGCCAAAAATAGCATTGTGTAACAAATGACTTCAATAACTGAAAGAAAATTAGGGCAATAATTTAAAGAACTTTGTATCAAATTTTGGTAAAAGTATTATCACATTTAAAAGATAGAAAAAAGATGAGTAGTATTACAAGACGTAATGGACTGTGGACACGAAATTTGAAAAAAATGATAACTTGACTCATCTAAAAGTGAAATAAAAAAGATGAAATGGATGTAGCCATTACAATAAATTATTTATACATTTTTAAGTTGTTTTACATGTATGCTTGTTAATTTAAATAACCAAATATTGATGTAGAATTTAAAATCAATCACAGAAGATAAAAACCCACATGTCAGGATTTGTACTACTTACAGAGACATCACAAACACAGACAGATGCATGTGTGTTTTTTTCTACTCTGGAGCTGCGCAATATAATTTTTTCAACCACTCTAAAATACCCCTCCCAACCAGTGCAAAAGCTACGCTTACAAAACTTAGACTTCCCGTACTCAATTTCATGTGCTTCTATAGAAGTAGACTCCCAGGTAAAATCCTTTTACCTGGGATAGTTGGTACAGGGGTTAAAATTTTAACTTCTAGATGGGTGGTCTCAGATTTCATCATTTCATTTATATAATTTTCCTTATTAACTGTCTAAGGATTTACCATAGTGTAAAAAAGAGTCTGGGAAACCTATTGAAAAATTTGTCTTTGATTTTGTGAGATAATGGTTTTATTGTAGTGCAAAAAACATAGCAAGTGGATATTTGCTGTTTATTTGCTTGTGTTGGACAGAAGTCGCCAATTTATGTTCTTTAGGGCAATAACTACAAAACAGTTGAATGGATTTTCATGAGTAAGATACAGGCTTCATCTTGATTCTGTTTGTGATCTTACATGAAAATTTGAATTAACATTTTAACATAAAATTTTATTTTTATTAAACCTTTATATATATTAGATAATTTTCTCACTAGAATTTCTACAGTTTTTCTCTATGTCTTCTCTCACAGAAGATATTTTATTTATTCTTCCTGAGTGTGATCTAAACTATGTCCAAAACATGGAATAAGTAATGCACAAAGAGACCTTAAAACAAACTTCCATATAATGTATAGTTTTAAAAGCAAAAAAATTAAGAAATTTTTTAAACTAAAGATGAATATTCAAATAACAGATAAAATATAAACTTAAAAAAACATAAAACAGGCTGAAAAAAGTCTTTTAAACTGAAAATATAATAGTATACTTTTTAAATCCTTCTTTACATATAACTGGCAGAAGTCAGCAATAGATTAAAAATGATTTAAAACTTGCAATGATTTTTTCTAACCCTTAACTCAAGAGCACAGATTTCAGTTAAAATTAAAAAAAAAATTAAAAAAGTATTACTTTTATCTTTCAATTTTTTTTAAACTTGATTTGAAAAACCTTTAACATTTTATTTTATTTAACATTTTTTATTTAAAAATTTGATTTTTTTTTAAATTTCTGTTTAAAATATGGGAAAAACCTTTGCTCCTATTTTTAACTGTGAAATTGTTTTTAATAGTGTTTTGATTAAAATAAAAAATGAAATGAGATTAATGATGAAAGGCGACTGCTACTGAACATAACAATAAGACAGTTTTGAATGTGGGTTTACATGAAAATATATATGTATTCCCACATTCAAAAGTGCAAATAAATTATTTATTTTATCTATTTTGTGTTGTACACTATTTTCAAGATTCTTTTAATGTTTAATGTATTGGATTTAAGCAATCCAAATGACTGCACAATTCTGTGATAAGTAATGTGTTGAAATATTTTTCTTTTATTACCAGTTAACTAGTAGACAATGGTAGTTACTGGAATTGTAAAATTCATTGTTTATTAGTTTGAAAATCAGTTTAATAGTTAATGTAATATAAAAGTTCTATAAATAATAGCAGGTGTAATATTGTTTTATTATTTTTTTGTGCTTAAGTAATAAATAAAGAAGCTACTTTTACAGCATTATTGAACATTATTATTATTTTTTTAACATTTTAAAAATTAGTTCTCCACAGGTGATGAATTTATGTAGTTAATATATAGTATCTATAGTTATATAGTTAATATATCTTATTCATGCAATTTTATTCATTATGCTATGTGCACTGTATTATGCAGATTATGTTAACCATTACTGATTGCACTGTTCTTTTTTACCATTATACAAAAAACTACATTTTTATTTAAACACATAAAAAATTCATTATGTTGTCAAATGACAATGTCTCCTTGAATTCTCAATGTAATAAAAGCTCTTTTGGCATTTCCTAAAGTATGTTTCTCTTCTTCAGCTATAGTAATATTGATATTAAGTATACTGTTAGGAATACAGACAATAATTTTGACGTCTCTGGTAATGTTGAATAAGGGAATAGAAGATTAACACCAGAAAAGTGATACATATCCAAAACTTCACTCGAAATATCTGAACAACCTGAAAACATTAAGTCACATTGTCAAGAAGCACTCATTCCAAACAAGTGGAAAGAGAATAATCAGACACGACCCAAACTTTCAATGAGTTGATGAATGCTACAACAAGATCTATCAGTAATCAGAACAAAACAAGCATAAAGATAATCTAAAATTGTTGGCAATTTGATTTAATAGATTACAGAACAGATCAATAATTACAAACAAAATTGTCTCCTTAAGAATGCAGAATATAGCGACTATTGCAAAAACGACTTGTGAACTACACAATGACTTATGGTTTGAGATGTAATAAAAAATATAATGTTATGAGGGATTTTCTATAAAAAAAAAACTATTTGCATTGACATGAAATAAAACTATCTGCATTGAAATAAGTATGAGTATATGCTTACACCAATTTTTGATGGCCCTGTTTTAATGGATATTTCAAGAGTTCAAGAGATGACTGTAATCATAATTTGATTCAGATGAATGCAAACAAACAAAAAAAAATTATTCACATTGTATGCAAACATTGTTTAAAGGAACGAAGACAGATAACAGGTAGTTTACAATGGAGTAGGAATGTAATAAGTGTTAAAAAAAAAAATCTGAATTCAGTCTCTCAGCTAGAAAGTAATTAAAATTTAAAATTAGATGCTTTAATGCTGAGGAATTAGTAAAAAATTATAGATTTAGTGTAAATAACAACAAAAATGGCAAAGATAAAATAATACTAATAATTTATTTTTTTATTTATTTTTTCAGAGGGAGGTGGAAATGCATTTATGCACAGAGTGTCAGGCTCCTGCTGATGGTATTATCCAATCACTATCAGCAGACTACCGACTAAAACCACCTCCCTTTCTACCAGGACTCGGAACCGGAACCGTTTAACACATTACTTCCGGTTGAGTCCTCCTATACTAGCCTGATTAGATGCTTCCTAATTTTCAGGAAAATCCAGGTCAACTTTTTTGGCCCTGAGAATGTTGTAGACTAATCAGGCTACACTTTTCTAGCTGCTCAGATTACTGAGCATCATCGCAACCACACTGTGGGGGCTCAGTGCTCCGAGATCCGCCTCTACTGTCCCTCGATCTGCCGCCCACCGAACACATTTGAAAAATGTGTGCTCAGCATCGTCCCGTACACCGGGGCAATAGAGGCAGTCGGGGGACGGCGCTTTCCCTATGACAGGGAGGTAAGCGCGGAAGTACCCGTGACCCGCTAAAAATTGAGTCATGCAGTACTCTACCTCTCCATGACGCCGCTCCGTCCACGGTCTGACCAGAGGGATAAGCCTTGCGGTCCATCGTCCTCTGGTCTCGTGGTCCCAGGTCTCTTGCCATGCGAGGAACGTGCGAGTGCGTTCCTCGCACTCGCGCGAGGAACGCACTTCCTTTTTATAATAATAATTATAATAATAATGCCTTGAGGTAGATAATCCCCACGTCCGGAACACAACGTCTACGTTCCACGTCCAGGGCGGCAACAGCTGTACTCACGTACAATACATGCAGCTGGCTAACGGGGTTCCGAGTGTTGTTATCGGACATGCTATTGTTCGGCCGAATTACATCTACAGGCCGAGTTTAAGAACTGGATTTCGCGGCCACCTGCAGGTACGACATTTTTTAACGATTAAGATCATGAATTGATACCACCATTAGAGCTGGCGATGTGGCGGCCACGTCCGAAGTTATTTGCAGGTGTAACGGAGGCCTTTCGCTGTCCCCCGCAATGGCAAGCATGTAGTTAAGGTGCCCATGTTTTTCGGCGCATGGGAGCCCTGAAAATCTCGGTGTGTAGGAGCCTGGAGTCAGTGCAGAGACTGCGCATCCGCTCTCTGCCAAGACATATGCCGGTTCCACCGGATTACCGGAGCGGACCTCCAGGGTTAGTAGCCCTGGAGTGGAGGTGTACCCCGGCGGCAAGAGCCTTACTACAATAGGGATCAAACGTTCATGCATGTTGAACAATCAAACGTGGCAGAGGGTTCACGTAAATAACCTCGTTTAGAACCGGCCGTTTCGCCTGAGGCAAAACGGAGAAAGAGCGCGGAGTCAAAGAAAATGAAGTTGAGGCTAGAAAAAGCTTACAAAAAGCTTTCTTCAAGAATATTAATGTTCCAAAACCTAAATATTTGGCCATTACAAAGGAGGATGGTAATTTCTCGAAAGTGAGTCCTTTTCTCATTGCTCGAGTAATAACTAAATGCGCTGGAGGCCCTGTTAAAGAAATAAGGAAGACCTTCACTGGATTTCATGTTGAGACTGTAAATGATGCTCAGTCTCAGAAGATCCTAGGGCTTAAAAAGGTGGAGAATTGGTTGTACGCGTCGATCCCAACGGCACGCTCAACACCTCAAGGGGTGTAGTCGTCTGTCGGGATCATCTAAATTGCTCGGAGCAAGAAATTATTGAGGAATTGTCATCACAAGGAGTAATAGAGTGTCATCGATTGAACATGAGAAGGAACGGTGAGGTCATACCCTTAGCCTCTCATGTCCTCACTTTCAACCAGTCTACTTTGCCGGAGAAGGTAAGAGCGAGGATCGATCCATCGATTGGATGTGCGGGCTTTTGTCCCGCAGCCAATGAGATGCTTTAAGTGCCAACGCTTTGGCCACACCGCACGTAGATGTGAAAGACCGCAAATAAGTGTGTGCGGTGATGAGGTGTATGAAGGAGAGCCATGTAAAGAGCCTCCTACATGTATCAATTTCAAAGGAACGCATTCTTGTAGATTGTCCTGTCTACAAAGACGAGGTGGCTGTGCAGGAAGTAAAAACCCTGCAAAAGGTCAGCTACTTCGAAGCTAAGAAGATTGTAAACGCCCGCAAACCTAGAGCAACAAATGCTCAGGCTGTGGCTGCTGTTCCTGCTCCTGCTCCAGTTGCCGTTGATGAGACTCTAATCATTAACAAACTTGCGCCCACTTTGGCTGGCTTAATTGAAAGAAACATTGAAAACAAAATGAAACCTTTCAGCAGTAAAGAAGCTGTCAAGCCAAAAAATAGTAGTACAGCCTCCTGAAGATGGGTCTCCAAAACAGAAAGCTGTTCCTGTAGAGAAGAAAACGGACGCCAAACCGGAATGCCAAGTCCGTCTTAGTGAGATACTTACTGATGATAAGAAGAAAGTGACAGCTACAGAGTCTGTTATGGAGGCTCCCAAGCCTCCTGCAAGTGAGGTGGCCTCTAAGCCTTAAAGGCCACAAAAATCACACAGAGGGGGCAAGTGTCCCCCCTCCACGGGCGGTGACTGGTGCGATTCTCGTATCGGGGGTCGGCCAGGTTACCGCCTCTCAATCGGCGCCGGTTTCAGGCGCCGATCCATGTCAGTCATCGTCTGCGGCTTCGGTGGTCTCCGATTCGGAAACCGGAAGCTATACGGACGACGACGTTCTCCGTGAAAACGAAGCTGTTCGCAATATGGAGAAAAAAGGGTGGCCGAAAGGTAAACCTAGGCCATAATTTAATTTAAAATTAGCGAGTTGATTGTAAAATGGAACATCAATGGATGTTTTTCAAACATCCATGAGCTCCAACGCTTGGTACATGATGTAGACCCGATTTGTATATGTCTGTAAGAAACATTTCTGCCGAAATGAAAATTAAGAGGATATGATATATTTCGGTGAGATCAACCGCCAAATGTAAGAGTTAGAGGTGGAGTAGCCATATTACCATCGACCAGAGCTACCACCGAAGCTGTTGATCTAAATACAAACCTACAAGCAGTCGCCATTAGAATGAAGCGTCCGCTTCAGGTCACTGTTTGCAGCATATACTTGCCGAATTTTAGCTGGAATGAATATGACATAGCACGATTAATTTCTGAGCTTCCCCCACCTATTTTACTGGTTGGTGATTTTAATGCTCATAATTCTCTTTGGGGATCGGATCGAGTAGATCCCCGCGGAAGAGAATTGGAAAGGTTCTTGATGAATTCTGAACTTATGCTTTTAAACGATGGGTCAGGAACCTTTTTCAATGCCAGAGATGAATCGACGCCCTGTATAGATCTTGCACTCATAAGCGGATCGATAGCACCGATAACTTCCATGTTTTAGACGATTTGCATGGAAGCGATCATTTCCCCGTGCAAATTGTAACTGATGTTACAAGAAAAATATACCCCATCTCTAAAAGATGGTTGTTTGACAAAGCAGATTGGACGAGCTTCACGGCTAAGACCATACTCCCCGAAACAACTGGAGTTATCGGGGACGATGTCGACGCTATAACAAATGCAATACTTGACTCGGCATCGAGATATATTCCCAAAACATCTGGGAAACTTACGAAGAAACCAGTTCCATGGTGGAACGATGAAAATAGTGAAGCTATTAAAAGGAAGAAAAGAGCGTATAACGCCTTTAAGAAACGTCCTTCTACAGATAATCTTAATGCCTTTAAAAAATACAGGGCGTATGCAAAACGTCTCATGATAGATTCAAAGAAACGATCCTGGGAGCAATACGTGTCATCCATTGACAGAACTACTACTGCATCAGACGTTTGGAGGAAAGTGAAGGCGATTTGTGGGCGTAAAAACTTTTCTCCCATAACTAGCCTTCAAGATGAAGATGAAATTAAGGACATTCCAAACGAAATCGCAGAGTTATCCAATCACTTCGAGAAGGCCAACAAAACGGCTAACTACGAAGAAGATTTTTGGACGAAAAAAGAACTTGAAGGTCTACTAAATTTCAGAACTGAGTATAATTACTTATATGTACAATCTAAAATGGAAGAATTCCTGAAAGCGTTGGAGAAAGCAGGCAACACAGCTGCTGGTCCGGATGAAATCCAATATAATATGATCAGGCAGCTGAATACCACTGCAAAACGCAGATTATTAGAACTGTAAAATCAAATCTGGCGGGATGGAATGTACCCGCAGCAGTGGAAAAAAGCACATGTTGTTCCAGTACCAAAGAAAAAGAAAAATTTAACAGATCCCAATAGCTATGGTCCTATTTCTGTGACTGCGCTATGGGAAAAATACTTGAAAAAATGATTAATAATCGACTCGTTTGGGTTTTAGAAAAAGAAAACCTGATATCACCATATTAAGCAGGTTTTCGGCAATACAATTTTACCACCGATCAAATGATCAACTCAGAGAATATTACATACAACAGCTTTATCACAAGGAAGCACTGTGTCGGAGTCTTCTTCGATCTGCAGAAGGCTTTTGATATGACCTGGCGACATGAGTAATGCTCCAGATACATAAACGGGGCATTCGTGGCAATCTGCCAGTCTTACTCAGTAACTATATGAATGACCGTACTTTCCAAGTACACGTCAACAATGAATATTCATCTGAAAGAGTCTTGGAAAATGGCATACCACAAGGTTCACCGCTGAGCGGTACCTTGTTTACCATCGCCATTAATAAATTGATAATAGCCATTCCAGAAGAAATCAGCCAAAGCGTCTATGTTGATGATTTGGCAATTGTGTATGCCAGCAATAAGACAGCTATGTTGAAATACAAATTACAACGGGCGATTGACGCTCTAAACGAAGTTGCGAGGAATAATGGATTCCAATTTTCACCAGAATAAACGTGCTGTGTACACTTCTGTAGGAAGAGAATTCCTCACCAAAGTCCTACGTTTACAACTGGCAATAATCCTATACAATATAAGGACAATGTGAGATTTTTCGGACTAGTATTGGATAAATCCCTTACGTGGGGATTACGTGGGGACTTGAGTGATAGATGCAAAAAAGTCCTAAACATTATAAAATGTTTATCGAACATTAATTGAGGCTCAGATAAAGAAATATTATTGAGATTGCGTAAGGCATTGGTTCAATCGAAACTAGACTACGGATGTACTGTATATTCATCCGCTAGGAAGTTGCATTTAAGAAAGTTAGACGTAATTCATAATAGAGGAATAAGATATGCGACAAGCGCTTTCCACATAAGTCCGGCGACTAGTCTAATGTCCGAAGCCGGAATAATGCCACTACCTTATAGAAGAGAGATTCTTTTGTTAAGATATGCAGCAAACGTATGGGCTTTTCCTGCTCATATAAATAAACTTTTTACGAATCATCCTATGGCTGCATTATATGAACATCGTGCTACCTATTCCAGACCAGCCGGAATTAGGTACCACGAATTAAGAAGAAAACACGAAATTGCTATTCCAGAGACACTAGCAATTTCCACAAGAAATTGACCAGCCATGGACCTTGCCAGCGGTAAATACAAGGTTGGATCTCTCTCAGGGAGAAATAAAAAGAAGCCAGCAATGATCATCCAGCAGGAATTTTTAGCAGCCGTCAGTACCTATGAAGAACATATCAGAATCTATACTGACGGCTCTAAAACCGACCATGGTGTTGGATGATCCATATATGTAAATGGAGAAGCCCACTTTTGGAAACTGCCAGATGTGGCCAGTGTCTACATGGCAGAACTTACTGCCATACAGCAAGCTCTTCGGTACACAGAACATTATTGCGAAGAGAGAATGCTAATATGTTCCGATTCTCTAAGTGCACTTGTTGCAATTCGGAACAAGGACATTAAGGATGTCCTAATTTCAAACATCCTGTCCATTTTGTACATTCTAAGTCAACGAGGACAGCGATGCATATTTGTATGGAATCCAGGGCATGCTGGTATTACAGGTAATGAAAGCGCAGACGAAGCTGCCAGAAAGGCAACAGTCTGCGATGTTTTGGATGCATTTCCTGTAAGGGTGGCAGATGTTAAAAATTGTCTAACTAACATAATAAGAAACAAGTGGAATACTGATTGGAGGAGTTTAAATACAAAATTAAACTCAATAAAAACTTCTCCATATAAATGGAAAAGCGACGTGAAGTTGCTCTTACTCGCAGAGAACAAGTAGCTGTGACTAGACTTAGAATTGGTCATACGTGAATAACAAATTCATATTTGTTAACTGGCGAAGAGAGATCAATGTGCGGTGTTTGTAATAAAACACTTACAATTAAGCATCTATTGGAAGAGTGTACCATATACGAGGACCTCAGAAAGAGGTTCCTGCTAAGAAATGATATTGCTGCTGATTTTTATAATGAAAATGAAGGAAAAATAGTTGCATTTTTACATGCCAGTGGACTTCTTAGAAGTGTATAAAAGTGAAAAATTTAAAGCTGTGTTAACCAAGCTCTAAGAGGTAGATTTTAAACATATAAGGGAGTCTTGAAGTGTGGCACGTATAGTGACGGGAGGTAACCCTCTTGCCTAGGCCAACCTGGCTCTCCTGCATTCAAAAGCAGTGAGTTGGGGTGTGTCCAATGATGGCATGGGGGTCCCTCAAGGGTGGAGTGAGGGCGCAAGGCTTTGGGTAAGCGCAATGCATGCCTGTAGTCAAGTAGGTAGGGATCGGGAAGGGTAGCCTACCTGCCAAGGGGCTTTTTGGCCGTCCTGAACAAGTGGTCAGACTGCTCTTATGATGCTGGGAGGACCCCAATGGGTAATGTCCTATGGGACTGTTTATAGGGAGGAGTCAACTGCCACGTCATCCTGGGGTGACTGATATACTGCTTTACGGCGGTTCTGGTCGCTCCGAGGGTGCTAAAATTATTAAATAAACGAGACAGGTAGAAGAAGATAAATGGTATTGTATTGACTTATATTTTTACTTTTATGTTCTTTGAGAATTTTATCTCAAATTTTAATATTGGAGCCCTTTACACACATAAGTGTTGTTTTGTTTTGTTGTTGTTGTGTTTTAATGTTTTTGTGTAGTTTGTGTTTTTAAATAAATGTAAGGACTCTTTACACCCTTACATATGACGACCCTGATGGTGACACTAACCTCTTTTTAATGAAATAATATAAAAAAATATTAATGAAATAATGTAACAGGAATAATTTATAACTTCTCTTATAAAAAAAATTAAATAAATTATACTTATATATAATTTGACGTAAAATAAATTGGGAATAAACAGTTGTTTGTGGTTATTTGGTACAGTGGTCAGTATGTTGATGAATTATTTGAATTTTCACAAAATTGTTTATATATATATATATATATATATATAATTTATTTATTTAATTTTTTATAAAAATAGTTATATTCTTTTTATATAAATTTCAAAAATATCACTTACTTAAATATAAATTATTATTAGTACCATTTTATCTTTGCCATTTTTATTTTTATTTTTACTAATTACTCATAATCTACTGATGATGGTTGTTTAAGAGTTGAAATTATCTTTTTATCTTTGATTTTAATTACAATTTTTTTCTGTGAACAATCTTTGAGCATTTTCTGTTTGCAAATATTCTTTTTATGATAAAAAAAAAACCTAAGCAGTTATTACGTTTATTAGTGGTGATTACTGAAGAAAAGTTTTGAAAGATTAATAACACAGACTTATTTGCTATAAATTTTAATTTCATTGTAAAATATGAATAATTTTTCAGATTATCTCAGGTACCTGCTGTTGATCACAAATCTTTATCATTTCACTTATTTCCTTTTTCTGTTTTGACAAACAATCCTGTAGCGTATCAATTTCATTTCTTAGCTGACAAACAGTTTTTGTTGCTATCTCCAATTCACACTCAGTGTGACATTGTTTCTCGACAAGACATTTCAATCTTTTAATTTCATCTTTCAAGCTGCATACTTCTTTTAACTTGTCACTCTAAAAAAAAGTAATAATAAAATCAAATAAGTAACAGTACTTGATCAATAGGATAATGTGTAATACTTGTCAGTCAAAATCATATGTTTCAGCCAATAAAAAATTCAGGAGCCATTGTATCAAGATTATATGATTTGATGTTTATAAGCTTTCCTTAAAAAAGTGAAAAATATTGTACACTGTATTTTATATAGAGATGAGAATTTTATCATTTAAGAATTTCTATCGTCTGTTTTTTTTTTTTAACTTTGCTCAAAAAATGATCAATGATTACAGAATCATCAATCGAGATTTACAGTTTTATGGTATAATAAATAGCAGGATTTTGGGCACCACTTTCAACAATGTCAAGTGCCCCTATTAGCTTTTGAATACTGGAACTAAATTTTAACACTAATTTTAATACTGATATTTTACTAGTATTGTTCCTCTTTGAGTACCTTACAAAGAAAAGATTCCTTTACTTCACTTTCAGATCACATGCTAAAATATGCCATGACAAAACTATATTTCCTTTGTCAATCAATTAGCTTTATTCCTGTAAAGGAGTAAAGATAATTTTTTCACTACATACTCAATTTATTCTTATAAAATTATATTCTCCATACATGAAGACTAATTGTCAAGTTCTTATGGCTGCTGAGATGAATTTTGAATTTATTTATCTACTTAAAGCTGACCAATAAGATGTGTTTTACACTAATTCTTATTACTGTCTTGGAATTCTAATCCCATTCACTGAAAAATGATCTTTCAACATTTTTAGGATGCACTTTAATTTAAAAAGAGAAATCCATGGAAAATTATAATTTATAATTTTTCTTAAAAAATAAATTGAAATTTTGGGAGGTGTTTTACACTTTTACTACTGAATCACAGTTTTTAACATTTTTTCACTCGTTTTTAGGAAATCAGGTAATTTGATTAGAATTCCTATAAAATTGATAAATGTTTCTGTTAATATTTCTTTACAAAGAATAATTTCTAAATTTTTTATTGAATATCGAAGAATAAGTTAAATCTTTTGTCTAAAGATGCCCAAATTCCTCTTTTGCAAAAGTTTTTTTTTTGACATTTTACGTTCAATATATTTTAAGAACAAATTTACTGCAAATAAAGAATTCTTTTTAACAACATACTTTTTAATGTTAGTTTACTGAGCTTATTGACAATGTGCAAGCGGAATAACTGACTCATTTGCAACCATCGGCTAAGCCCTTGCATACTACCTTATGATTTGAGAAAAAATTAAAATCTGAGTGTGGACAACAGTCCTCACAAATAATAAATATTCAAATGTTGAATTATGATTCAACATTAAATAATAAATAATGATTTACCTTGTTTGAACTATTTTGAGAAGTACAGTCATCTGAGAACAAATGGCCATATCCTTGGCCTAACATCTTATCTTGCTCTTTTGGTGGAGTACCGAGACGAAAACTACCTGATCGAGAACTTTGTTTATTGGAGAAACAAGTATCTTTATGACAGGATTGAGAATGCTGAGATGACTCATCAGATGGACAGTCTGTTTTACTTAGGAAACTAGACTCAAAGTCTTTAGTTGAACATGGGTTACAAGGGTCATAAGAACTTTCAGCTTTGCTATCATCATAACAATACTCATCTGCTTCATCTTCAATTCTGCAATGGATTGTCTCAACATTGCTGCAATCTGATTTCCCCATGCATTTGCAGTTATTCTGAAATAAATTTTATTTTTAAATATCAAAATTATAAAATCCATTATGTTAATAAAAATTTTAATCATCTGAATAAATTTAATCTTATATAGATAGTTAAGGAAGCAAAATCATAAAGAGAAATAAATTTAAAAATCAGCATTGATAAAGAATCCTGATGGAGCATATTATCCTATTTACAACAAATTATCATCATATTTATTTATAAAAGTTGGTCAGAGGCTACATAACCAAATCAGCCTCTTACATTTACTTAGCCTTGTTATTACTATTTGTTTCTGGTGTTTGTTAATTGTAACTACTATTTAAAAGAATTATAAAAATTTTATTAAGTCATTAATTGGTAGGTAGGTTTCCAGAGACAATCCAATTTCAATCTCATATCAGTAACATCTTTTGTTCATGAAATATGAATCAACTCAAATTAAAACCATATTATTGTTCTGGTGTTTTTTCCTGTGAAAGGAATGAATTCATATTATTTGCTCATGCGTAAATGCATATCTTTATTTATCATTCTAACTAGGTCAAAGAGTATAATTGTGAAAAATTCAAAGTGATGCAGTAATGATTATAAATGACACTACAAATTTATAATCTATACTGCCAAAATTTTGACTAAAATGTAAAAAAAATAAATGAGATCTAACATTTGATAAAAGTAAAATGAATTTGTATCAAGCTGAACTATTCAGTGTTTCTTTGGATACAAGATCTTATCTATTAGCTAGAACAAACCAGTAAGTGTGAAAGTTCAAAAAATACCTCATACAAAATTGATTTCAAATTTTAATTTTTAAGTTAAAATATATTCCAAAGTGCAAGTTCCTGTTTGATGGGGAAAGGAAACCCCCATAATATTTAAAGAAATAAGCTTTTTATAAAAACCTTTTAAAATTCTGTTTGCTTATTTATCATTGCTTGAAATTTTATGCTGAAGTTCATTCTCAGCTAGTAAATCAAAAAAATAAGCATTCTAAAAACTTATTTTTAGAAAATGTTGAGTCAACAACTTCTAAATTTCATAACTTTTTACTCCATGAAAAATTATTATAATCAATGACAAATTCTTCCCTTAAGCTTTCAACAGATCAATAAATGAGAGTAATTTTTACCTTTTCATAAAGTGCATTGTAGTCAATTTTAAACTTCTGTATTTTGTAAAACAATCCATTACAGAATACAAAGATAATTTGAATTAATTCAACATTTGACTGGCTCTTTGAAAGGAGAGGTTAATATTTTGTTGATTATATTGGTTAAATCAGAGATAGCTGTTTGAAGTTAGAATAGAGCAAATCTTAACAAGGGAGTAAAAGCCTAACCTATTAAGTGAATAATTAATGCTTCCAGCCATAGAAGTATTCAGTTACGACCAGTCTTTCTCAAAACATGTTTCACCTTCTACACCTTTTGACAATTTAAATTGTTTTGTAGGAGTGAAGGCAACTTTACATGAAGTCCCAGCTTTCATCTCACTAGCTACACTTAATTAACAAAAACTGAAATGTTATAATATTATTCCATTCTTTTTATTTTGTTTCCAGTGTTCTTTTTAAAACCCAATTATATCATTTGTTTAGCTTGTACGCCCAGACACCCTACTAACTCTGGTACCCTTCAATTAAAGAATTAAACTATAATACTACCTTTCAACTGTTTTACTCCATTTTCAGAAATTAGTAAAAAACTTAAAATGGTATAATAGAATGTTAGGCTCCCTTGCCCTTCTCAATTGAAATAATAAGATTGATTAAACAGCAAAATTTATTTTAAAATGATATTTATTTTAAAATGATATTCATTTTAAAAGAGTTGGTATAAACAGAATGTACCATAAATTAGAGTTTCCTTTCTTTCAAAGGTAACTTACAACCCTTGCATCCTGTTTAACTGAAAGAAAACTGAAAATTGCAATATTCAAACTATCTTTTTCAGAATCAGGTTCTACCTCAGAAATAGGTCAAGAAGCTTCTAGGTATTGAAAGAGGTTGAAACTGCTTATCCATCCAGAAGCTCAGCCCATTAACTTCTCCCCTCTTCCCACAAACCAATTAGCAACAAGGAATTTTTTGTTTTTGTAGTTTACTTTTTTCTAGTGGACAGTTAAAAAGTTTTACAGGTTTGAAAATTTGAAGCCTCTCTCACAGCTCACTCAGGTACTCAAGGTCCCTTAGTCACATTATTAAAAAAAAAGAAAAAACTGAAATCTTGCAACATTCAAATTTTATTTTTAATGCATATTCATTCATAAAAATCTCACTAAGCTAGAGGATCTATAAAGTAATGAAAACTATGCATTTTCCAAGAGTCTGTTTTTTGGAGGAGAGGTGTCAAAAAGAAGTTCCTCCTACATTCCTCAGGTCCTTTTTTAATTTTGAAAATCTGATGTGTATTGTAATTAGCATTACATTAATAACTGAAAAAATAAACAATTATCAAATTGTTAAAATTTACTTGTTTTATTAATCTTAAATACTTTTATTTCTATTAAACTTATTTAAAGATAAGTTGGAGATAACTCACTTTATTAAAAATAACATTATTATGTGTACATATTACTTATAAAACATTTTTTCATATTAGTGTTTAAACAACTGATATAAACAAGTCCTGTTCATATCTTACTTCTTTATATTCTGTTTATCAGTTAATTCTTTACTCTTATATGACAAAACTGGAATCAAATTTAGTAAAAATTTCAAGGGAAGTTAATCTATATCCATGTATCAAATATTTATGAGAAAGAATTCTCCCATTTCAAATTAAAAAAATTGTTTTGTGTCCTCTCCTTCCATAGTTAGCGTGAAAATTAATTTGAACACAGATATTATTTAACAAAAAGTAACTTTATTTAGAAATAATCATACAATACAATTTATAGATATATAGTAATTAATATGTCCTCCTTTATTCTTAGTAACTTCATGTACATAATTTGGCATCTATTCAGAAAGTGTACTACAGATTTTTCTGATTTCTTCATCATGAAACCATTCTACTATTATTGCTTTAATAAGGTCAATTTTTATGATAAAATTAATTTTTGAGAGTTGTTTTTTGATTATTGCCCAAAGATTTTCAATTGAGTTCAAGTCTCGGGTGTTGCTTGGCTACAAGGGTACTTAAATGTTTTATTCATTGATGTATTTTCATCTGATACTCATTGGAAAACCATTTTTCCAATCTTCTTTGATCCAGTTAGCACATGCTAGAGCCCACAAGAGGCTTTTTTTTTTACACACTGCTGGTGTTAAAAGATGCTTTTCAGCTGGCCAACGAGCTTTCTGTCCAGTTCCAAGTAGTTGGTGTCACATGTAATATGAACAGTTGTCACATGTAAATCTGTACCACTAGCTGCTAATTATCGATTTAAGTCTACAGCAGATAATTTTGGGTCAAGTTTAATTTTCGTCAGTAATAACTTATCCCGTGTTGGAGTAGTTTTTCTTTTAAGGCTCCATCTGCCTTTTCTTTGAGTTGAAGGATCCAGTTTCTTTAAACTGAAATTTTAAAATAGCATTTACTCTCTCTCTCTCTAGTCCAACACCACACTCAGAAGCTATTTATTTGGTATGCTCAGAAAGATAAACAATTTTCAAATGCTTTCTTTAAGTTATGTCCATTATTAAAAATTTAAGGCACACAAAACAAAACATATAGTTTTGTAATAAAAAAATGACAAAACTTTTAAAATGTTATTTATAACTTGAAAATTACTAAATAACCAAAGAATAAATAACCTCACAAACATAGACTTAAAGAATGGGTGTGTGGTCAAGCAGTGTTGCCACACATAGAAATAAACAAAAGATTTCCTGTGTTCAGATTAATTTGCACGCTACTGTATATATTCTCATGGCGGCTTCTTATAAAGTAAAGAGATTATTAGTTTCAGTATATTGAAGGATCCAAGACCAGAACTGAGTGGAATGTGTATAACCATAATTTTGTGAAAAAGTATGTTTGACACTCTCATGTATGAACTGTTTTTAAACATTAAATAAGGCACTGGTTCCATATTTATATCAAACTATTTTGATTAATAGACTAAGTGTAATTGACACTACTAACAGACAAGTCTTATTTATGAATTTTAAATTATGCTTTTAAGGTGGGAAAATGGAGAGATATTTGTTTGAGGAATCACTTATTTGTGATTATAATTATGCGCTTGGTAATTTATTAATCATTTTATTTTGTTTAAAATTTCAAAGTATTATATTTAATTTAATTTAATTATCATGTTTTGTAAATATATTAAAATATTTAGAGATAGATGTGTATTTTGTAAAATTATTGAAGAGTATCTATCACCTTTTATGTGAACTAAGTCATATGCGGTTGGTTTTTATTTATTAATTGTTTTCTTTCTTGTAATTCATTATATGGTAGATGCAAATTTAGTTCTGTGTTGTACATGGTTGATAGTTGGAATATGTTTTCAGGGGTGTATTCTGCTATTTTAAGAATAATAAAGATTGTTTTAAGGCTTTATCTAACACAGTGTTCATATGGTTAATTGTATTATGTGTAAAATATGTCCAACATTTTTGTGTACTTGGAGTTTCTTTTAAGTTTTCTCTTAATTTTGTTTGTATGATTATGTAGTATTAGTGTCTGTATGTACTCAAAATTATACATATGATTTTAAAAACAAAAGAAAGCATTTCAAAATTAAAAATGTATTTTTAATTTGCAGTGTAGGTTTTTACAGCTAATTTAAACTGCTGACCAACTAACAATTCATTAACTCTGGAGGGGGAAAAAATCTGTTAAAGGTAAATAAAAAACTTTTTAAGTTATAAATATATACTGAATTTCAATTTTAAAGTTGTAGAGGCCAAAAATTTATAAACCCCTCAACAACTTTAAAATAAATTTTATTATTAATCATGGCCCATTGGTATAGCTAAATTAATTATGCAATAATTTCCACTTACCAACAATTTTTTATTATTATGTCTGAGCACTTTCGGATATTAATCCATAATCAAGAACATTTATGTGTTATGCATTAAAATTATTTCCTTCACAAATTAATACATTCAATATTTATATTTATAATTTTTGTTTTTAAAATTCAAAATTCATTTAATATATTAATTTGTGAAGGAAATAATTATAATGCATAACACAAATGTTCTTGATGATGGATTAATATCCGAAAGTGCTTGGACATAATAATAAAAAATTGTTGGTAAGTGGAAATTATTATATAATTAACTTTAAAACTGTTCCCGATAGAATACTGTAACTTTCAGGATAAGTTATCGGTCAACTACTTTACCTTTTGACAAGAAATAGAATTTCAACTCCTTCTTGGGAGTTGGTTCAGGGGTTGTAACTCAAATATTTTAAATGGTAACACACTTTATGTGATAGTAATTTTAAAGGTCTTTTTAAGACAAGAAAAATGGTTTAAATAAAAAGTTGGTATGGTGTCTGTATCCAAAATGGCAGCAGGATAAAGTGTTTTTTTTTAATTAATAAATTTAGTAAGTTCAAATAATGTTAAATAAAAGAAATTAACTAATTTAATTAAAATTTATTTTAAAAGTAAAATTAAAATTTAAAAATATTTACAAATTTATATTTTTTAACATAAAAAATTGTTTTTGTTCCAATTTAATGAGTAAATAAAAAAATTGTCACCTAATCATGCTGATCAGCTGATAGTCTCTTACCATTGTTGCAAAACTGAGTGTTTCATTACTGCATTGTTAACTTCTTATGATAATTTGTTATGACTGGTTGGCTGACTGATTAATTGATTTTGTCTACTTTTACCGCTTTTGTTATTTACATCTTTTTTACCTTTTTTGTAATTGTTTTTAACTGATTTAATCTTTTCTTTGCTATTTGTTAACATTGCCATCAACATGTCATTTACTGAACAGGAGAGGGTCACACTTTTAATGATGAGGGGCTTTAGTGAATAGAGTTAGGTCGTGTAATGAAGTTTGTAAATAAATCAGTACAACATTTAATAATTGTACCCTATTTCAAAAGGTACAATGTCAAAAACCATCAAATGATTTGAAGAAACAGGGAGCATTAATAATAGAGGAAAACCAGACAGGGCTAAATCTGCCACAAATAATAAATCGTTATTATTATAATCTTATTTCATTATAATTATTATCTTGCATAATCTTGATTATAGAGATTTTGCAAGAATTTATTGAGAATCCTCATTCCTCTACTTGAAGTGAAAATTTCAAATCCTTCAAAATTCATCTGGAGCAAGAACTTGAACAATGATGACTGTGATTGAAAACTTGAGTACTGTGAAATTATGATTAACAGTATTTATTCATTCAGATGTCAACAACAATTAAATTAAACTTAATTTAATAGTCAGATTTATTAAGCAACAGTTTTTAGAGATGAGGCCACATTTTTTTAAATGGCAATGTAAACTGCTGCAATTGTCCGTACTGGACTGATATTAATCTGCACTGTTATCGTGACAAACATACAGAGTATCCAGTCAAAGTAAATCTATGGGCAGGTATTGTTGGTGGATGATTGATAGGGCCTATATTTATTGTTGGAAATTTAAAACAGTGAAATATGAGGCTTTGAATCTTGACCATATCGTTCCAAATATTCAAAACATTGTTGGCTCCAACTTCCAAAACCATTTGGTTTTAATAATATGGTGCCCTGCCTCATGGTCTTAAGTACATGAAATTTTAAATGCACTTTTTCCTGGAAGATGGTTTGGTTTCAAATAGAATGGCCAGTGAGATCACCGACTTGTCACCATTGGATTACTTTCTATGGGGGGCCACATAAAAAGTATTGTTTATCATAATAAGCCTCAAGATATCGATGATTTACAAAATAGAATTTGAAATTCAGCACAAATATCACCAGGTAATTGTTGAATAAAGCAGTATCATCCTTTAACAACCACATGAGAGGGAGGACATTCAAAATTTATTAAAATAAAATAAGCATTATTGGTAAATAAACAAACATTATGCTTAATGATTTTTTTAAAAATAAATTTATTTGATAGTATCTATTTAATCAAATTTTTATAAATTTATTTATTTGCGATAACAGTTCCTTAAATTATCAGTAATTTTTTAAAATGCAAATTTTCCCACTACCATTTGCATACAGAGATGGTATCAACGTTTTATTTATATCATTTTTCTTGTCTTAAAAGAGACCTTTAAAATGATATATCACAAAAGGGTGTTTTAAAATATTTAAGTTACAACCTCTGAGCCACTCCCCTCCCCAAGAAGCAGTTTTGACTCACTCTGTGAACTTGAAAAATTCAAATTTCTGAATGTAGTCTACCAACCCTACACCAATTGCACTTTTAAATGAATAACCTTCTAAAATATTAGCTGTTTTCTATACACACCTCTACTAAGCTGCCAAAAAAACATCCAGAACATACATGGGGAAATTAGAATAAAGTAATTCTTCGGTTTATTCAAATTTACATTAAAACCATTTACCTTTCATGGCAAATACAGTATGAGAAACTACTGTAATATTTCATAGATGCAATCTTCTTACAACTTTTTATGGAGTATCTTCTTGTACTAAAATATATTTTATCTTATAAGCTACAGAAATTTAATCTTATGGATATTATTTATCTTATGGATATTGCTTTGAATTGGATCTAGTTTGTGACATTTTCTTGTGACAGTTTGGTAAAAAATAAAATGAAATAGTCCATCAAAACAACCACCAGTCATCTCAGTAACATGGGTGTTAAAGATATATCTTAATTAGTTTCCTTAATCATGACCTTGATAGTCAACCTGATGACAGTTCAAACACAATATTCCAAGTTGGATATTCCCAATCAGAGAGAAACAAATGCAAATAGAATTACCTCCAGCTATTGCCTCAACACTGGAAAAGAACAAAATAATCCTTGAAGTCAAACTAGCCAGAAGCCTTTCTTTTGGAATAATAATGTGCAAAATCTCGATGATTGCTGGATCACTTAAAAAAAGAACAATTAAATTACAACCAACAACAAACAATGAGATCAATTATATTTTATTATAACAATAATAATAGTAATAATAAAATGAATGGAATTTTCACTAACCTCTAATTCTGAAGCTTTTGTATGAAGCAATTCTACAAGTTTATAACATGGAATATAGCCAGGTGGCAATTCTGTAAATGAATTTAGCATATTTTTAATTGAAGTACACCTACATCTATACATCTATTAAGATATCTTTATTTTAAATCATACAAAAATAATAAATGGAATTATAAATGTTAATAAATTATTAAGTAAATACTGAAGAAAACTAATATATATATACTGTATGATATATAATCTTTGGATTATATATTTACTAGCTATAGGGCGTGCCATAGGCACGCCTCTGCAGCACTGTCTCAGAATGCTGTTATTAGGTGTTCAAAATTGATCCTTGACCTCTTGTGTAAAAATGTTTTTTTTTTTGAATGATGAAAACTGATAAATGTAAAGCAAAAAAAAACAGGTTCGTCATTGTTCAGTTTAGCACCCTGCCTCATTAGGAAATAAGTTAATCTATATACCAAAAGTAATTTTAAATGGATAATTGATAGTATTTTCAGTATCTATTTATTTGTATCGAAAATAGTTGTGTTAAAATTTGCTACGATATTGAATGAATGAATTACGGTAATAAACTTTATTAATTTATTTTATAATTATTGTTACTGCTGTTATTTATAACAACAGTACTGTTCGTTCATGTAAGTATGTTCTCAGCTAAGGGGGACGCACACTCAGACAGACACACATAAAAATGCTTTTTAGTAGAGTAGGATAAAAAAAAACAAGAATGATAAAATATTTTTTAACTCATCAAATATAGAAAATTATAATTGGGTAAAAAAAGAAATTTTTTTTTACAAGATAAATTCAGCATTTACCCTTATGTACCTCAAGTGGTGGGAGGGGGCAACTTGATAAAGTTTAATCCTCTTCAAGTAATATTTTATTTTAAAAGTCTTATTTGTTTAAGGAATCCTGTGAAACTAGAATTCTCTATCTTTCCCATACAAAGTAGTGATTGCTCAAATGCTATACTAGTCCAATGAAGCCAGCTTTAAGTTTTAGATCATAATAACAAATTGGATAAAATCTGCTATATTTTTATAAAAATTTTTAAGTACTCAGAGTATAAAAATACAATATTATAATGCCTTGATTATACAATTGCTTCTTCATATGCAGTTACACATGAGACCATAATTAACAGACTTTTCAAAAACGAGGGGATTCAAATCTTGCAAAAAATAATCACGCTATACGGTGTCTTGGTTAACATGGCTATGATGATTATCATTTTTGAAAACAAAAGTTTTCATTTTTTTCACATCAGTTTAAACATGTATCCCATATTTTATTAAAATATTTTAAACCGTTCTTGATGTGTGAATACCTATTTTAAAGTACACTAAAGACAGAAAGAAATGAAGCATTCTCTCTCTTTAAATAAGTTTTATAAATAAAATTTTTAATTTTTATATTAAGAATCTACTCGCAAATTTTTTTCTTTTGAGTGCCAGTGTGTATACAGAATGAATAGCTTAAGATGGCTATTACTGGGATCTCTAAAAAAAAAATATAAAAAGAGCTTTAAAATGGAGAACCTTCTTTCATTTTTATGTAATTAAAAAAATCGTGGGTCATTTTGAGAAAAAAAAACTGCTCCCATTCTCCAGTAATAAAATTGTTTATTTTTTATTCTCTAAGTTGAAAAAAATATTCCATTTTAAGTTTATTTAATGGTTTTAGAGATCTCAGAAGTGACCATTTTGAGTTGATTATTCTGTACAATATAAACACAAATGTAAAATACTCTTACTTATCTCACAACACCTGATCCTAGGTCCTTCTTTTCTAACTTTTAACACTATAATGGTAAGGTGTAGTCTCTCAGACTACTCTCCCAACAATAACTGGTCCCAAAAAGCAATTCAGGGGATGACAGCATCACCACCTCCAATGCCTTCCTCACCATCCTCAAGGTTAATATGAGTCACCAATCCTACCTTTTTACTTCTTTCCATTAGTGCCAGTGAGGCCACTGTCGTGTCACAGACTACACATTACCATATTTACATTAATTTTTTCTCATTAGTGTAAATATATTATCAGTTTTTATTTATATTTATTAGTTTTTGTATTGTTTAAATTTGTAAATATATCTATTGACAATAAGTGACAAACTGAATACTAGTTGTGAAATAAATGAAGTATTTTCTCAACTTGAGAGAAAGAACTGTGATGAGCTTGATTTTTTGCATTTTTTGTGGAATGCTGAACCGTATTATAACCAACTCTTTTGTGATATACGTGCATTTTGATGTACGTAAAAAACAAGATAAAGCTAATGAAAAGAAGAGAGTTTACAAAGAAAATCAGCATGGATCTTACAATTCCAAACATTCTAGAGATGCAAAAAATGTCAAAATTGTCAAGGACTCTCCAGTGAAAATATCAGTGATATTGTTGGTTCATTAACTTCTCAAGCTTGTTGATAATGATCAACAAGTCAGAACATGAAAAATATGTGGATTTTGCCCTGTTAAGACATGAAGAATGACAACACCTTTCAATTGTAAAAATGTAAAAAAAATATTTGCATGGAGCACTGAGAAATGACATGTATAGAGGATATAGAATAGGTATAATTGGGCCAAGACTGTACACTACATAAACATGTTTAAAACAATGAATTTGAATTAATTAAAATGCATATTAATCAACAGAAAGTTTAAATGTCAAGAGATTAAAGTGTTATACACACAATTACTATAGTGTTACATATTATGTTATCTCTAATACTATTTTCAGTTGAAACTGATCTTAATCTAACTAATTTTTCTAAAAAAAACATTTTGCTGAAATTATTAATAAAAGTTATTTGCCTCAAGTATTGAACACCTTTGTAAGATAACAAATCTGATGATGCCTAATCTGATTGAAAGTACTGGCAGTTAGAAAAATTCATTCATATGAGAAAATTATAAACAGAATGCAGTAAGGTTGAAAAATATCAAATCACAGTAAAAATTGCTGATTTTTGCTAAAATATTAAATTTAAAAATTTTCAGACTTCACTAACCAATCAAAAGCTATTGTTCATGAACAAAAGTTTTTGTTTCCCATTGTGTAGAGTTAACACAAACAATTTTTAAATTTT